>NW_028270168.1:52091368-52394925 GCF_037043375.1 Chiloscyllium plagiosum
TATAGCCAGAGTATGCAAGGCTTTGGAAAGCGCAGTGCTCCTCCAAGGGGTCCTCCTCCTTCCTCCTGGCGCTGTTTCAGTAGAAGTTTGCTGTGGGGAACTCCAACCTCCTCATAGACCTGCAGGCTTCTGCTCAGAGAAACAAGGCATGTGTTAGAGTTACTTGCAGGCAGGCAAGAAGGTGGTCTGTGTTTCCTTCACCAAACAGAGAATGCTGGAGAAACGCAGTGAGTTCAAAACTAGAGGGCATCTTTTTCAGGTGAGAGGATGAAGATTTAAAATGGACCTGAGGGGTTCACACAGAGGGTAGTTTGTATGTGGAATGAACTGCCAGAGGAAGTGGTAGATGCAGGTACAGTTACTAACTTGAAAGGACATTTGGATAGGTACATGGATGGAAAAGGTTTATAAGCAAAGAGGCCAACAGCAGGTAAATAGGACTCATTTTAGTTTGGGAAATTTGATCAGCATGGACGAGTTGGGTCTGTTTCTGTGCTGAATGACTCAGTAGGTCTAGCAGCATCTGCAGAGAGAGAAACAAACAGGGTTCTGAAGAAGATTCATACAAACTCAAAATATTAACTCTGTTTCTCTCTCCTCACATGCTGCCAGACCGAATGAGTTTCTCCAGCATTCTCTGGGTTTGTTTCAGATTTACAGCATCCACAGTAAGCTGGAAGAAGATCTTTATCTCCTTCAGTCTGGATATAACCTGAACACAGTGTAGTCATTTCCACTTGTGAGAAGGCTAAAATTAGGTTTTGTAAATAATCACCAAAAAAATCAGTTGGGGAATTCAGGGAAAGCTTCTTCATCCAGAGGTTATTCAGAATGTTTTACTTGCTACTAAAGGAAGCAAATTTTATTGTTGCATTTGAGGGTAAGCTAGATAACCGTGAGACTGAGGGGACGAGGAGAGAGTTGAGGAGACAATGTCAAAGTAAGGTTGGAGCAGGCTCTTAAGGATCATTAAAAAAAACTGACAGACTATTTCTGCTAAATGACCAGTTGCTGTGCTGTATGTGGACTATTAGGAGGATAATAATAGATTTCAAAAGGACACAGACAGACTGATGGAGCAGACAAACATGACTGAGGAAAATCAATGCTGAAAATGTGTTGCTGGAAAAGCGCAGCAGGTCAGGCAGCATCCAAGGAGCAGGAGAATCGACATTTCGGGCATGAGCTCATGCCCGAAACGTCGATTCTCCTGCTCCTTGGATGCTGCCTGACCTGCTGCGCTTTTCCAGCAACACATTTTCAGCTCTGATCTCCAGCATCTGCAGTCCTCACTTTCTCCTCCCTGAGGAAAATCAATGCAGGGAAGTGTGAAATGATTTATTTTGGTCAAAAGAGTCAAGTAATAGAATATAACATAATGGAATGCAAGAGCATGAGACCTGTGGTAAAATGTGCAGACATTGCTGAAGATGCCAGGACCCACTGGGGAACATGATGATTAAGTCAGATAGGATCGTGAGCAATGGAAACAGAGCATAACCAAGTTATGGTGACCTTCCCAAATCACTGGGTTGACCTTAACTGCAAAATTACACCCAATTCTAGGCACTGCACTTCAGAAAGGACATGAAAGATATAGACAGGATATGGTAAATATTTAATGAGAATGATTCTAGGATCAGGGACATCAGTTACAAATACAGACTGGTAAAGCTGAGGCTATACTCCTGTGTGAAAAAGCACAGTGTAGATTGATAGAGATTTGTAGGGTCGAGGCAGAGCAGATAGGGAGAAACTGCTCCTACTGTTGGAAGAGTCAGAACCAGGGGATGCCGATTAGAGGCAAATGATCCAAACACAATAGGAAGGAAAAACGACGTCACCAAGTGCCGAATACAGTAATGCACAGTCCAAGTGTGCAGTAGTAACAGATTCAATCATGGATTTCAGAAAGTTATTGGATAACTACCTAAACAGAAAACATTTGCAGGACCTCGGGGAAAAGACAGGGGAGTCGGACCAGGTGAGAGGCTCTTAGAGAGAACCAGCAGAGGCTGGAAGGGCCAAACCACCTCCAGGTGTACTGGAAACATTCTGGGATTCCAAATTCTGTGTACTTTTATGTGAAATGGGTGTCTCTCTCATGTTTTCTGATAATGACTTGCCTGTTTGATACAAAATTCTTCCTTTGACTTGGTGTTGATCAGGGACAGTCAGCAAGATCAAAGTCACTGAGAAATGGAGAAAAATGACCACAATTTGCAGCTTAGCCACACACATCAGCTTTTTCGCACTCCATCGAAATTCAATTGCTCAGTTCAACCAAAATATAATTTTTAATATGCATATAGAACAAAACATTATCAGTTACATGCATCAAAATACCATTGCATCAGTGTTAGCTTCTTGCTGCAATGTCAGAAATGCCCACTCCAAGTACATAGGAGTATATAGACCAAAGGGGACACTTCAGTACATCACTGAACAAGGGCTACAGTGTTGGAGGTGGTGTCCTTCATGTGTAGGAGGGCAGGGGAGATCTCCTGGTATACGTGCAAATCTCAAGCAAGGGCACCAGAACTCGTGATTACAGAAGCAGGTCAAACAGACATGGTCCAAACTGTGGAGTGGCAAAGTAAAAGCACCCAGAGGGAGGATTGCATTGGGGAAGCCATCCTGATGAGGCTCCCCCATAACTACCATCATGTTCTGGTCACCAGCCTCCACACAGTTAGGAATATTCAAATGAAAATCTCCATGAGGGTCAAAGACCAGATAGAGGAGGTGGTTACAAAATGAAACCCCTCCGTCTCCATCATCTCCTGGATTCAACAGTTTCAGGTCAATCAGCTGATGAGTGGCTCACACCAGTTAAATCCTTTAGATATCGTTATTTTAGAATTCAGGAATTGTTCACTGTGTCCAGTAAAATCCCACAAGCAGCAATATGACGACTGGAAACTTTAACATTGTAAAATATTAACACTAACCAGGACACCAGATCTCCCAAGACCTTGCTGGTTCACTAGTGTGGGTACTTCCAACAGTGAGGCAATCCCCTGTGCTTAGTGGAGTGTCAGTTTGGGTACATACTCAACTCCCTGGAGTGGTTTAAACACTCAACCTTCAAAGCAAAGATGAGAGAGTGCTGCCAATGGAGTTACAGCCAATACTGTCAGTTTGTGTGTCTCTCAATCTCAGCTCTAATTGATGTGAGAGTGAAGGCAAGAATACAGAGTGTATATGGATTTAATTAGATCACTGTTAAAAGAAACACCATCTGCTGAGAGATGATGTTATTCAATCTACAACTGTCATTCATATTTAGCTGACCTTGCCACCTTGCGTTTATCGTTTGGGTGTAATTTTGCTGCCATTTCAGGGTCAACTTCAGCCAGTCGTTTGTAGAGTTCTTGACAGTCCAGTTTTTCCAGTTCTTCCTTTCGACTGGGCGATGGTGTTCGACTCCCAGTTTCCCAGTCTGCTGCAGAGAAAGCCTTCTCTTTCTACAAGACAGAGCAGAGATAGCACCAATCAACCTCATCAAATGGACAGAATGTCACAAACTAACTGCAGCAAGCGAGAAATAGACCATCACAGTTTCATTTCCTGCAATGAGGGACACATTCTGGAAATGCACGGGGCTGTATTAAAACCACCGATGAGTTCAGCCACAGTCATTGTAACAAGTAGTTGGAGCATCTCACTTTTATAGGATTTCATGCACACTGCCCTACATCAATGTGCACAGCAGAGTAACAAGGGAAAGCAGTGACTGCACCCCCTTGGAGGCTGACTGGACACTCTGCATGATGATAAAAGTGCAATGCCTGATGAAAGGAGGTGGATAGAAATAACTAAGCTGCTTTTGGAAAAAACAAAGTACACATCTGAATGCACAAACTAAAACTGATAATCCAATTCACCGAGTTAGATTGGACATGCTTACATTAGATTAGAATAGACTCCCTACAGTATGGAAACAAGCCATTCGGCCCAACAAGTCCACAGTGACCCTCTGAAGAGCAACCCACCCAGACCCATTTTGCCACCCCATATTTACCCCTGACTAATGCACCTAACACTATGGGCAATTTAGCATGGCCAATTTACTGAACCTGTACATCTTTGGATTGTGGGAGGAAACCAGGGAGAATGTGCAAACTGCATACAGTCACCCGAGGTGGGTATCAAACCTGCTATAATACATAATATTAAATGCATTATGCTCCCTGATGTCCATAAGTCATCTTCCTTAACACATAGAATTATATTCCTCTTTCAGCTTACAGCACATTACTACCTTGCGCTCTGTTGTTTTGGAGCGCTGAGCCATCCTGTCATATGATACATTCAGCGACCAGACAAGGGCCCCACTGCATTCTGGGATACAATACCCAGTAACCCAGCCTCCTGGTGACACATACTCAGCGAAGCTCTCTGTCAGTGTATGGTTAATCGGCCACTATACAAAGCTCAATGAAACCCACCTTTGCATCCACCAATACTTTCCAAAGTAGGGATTCGATGTAGTAGTTGGTTCCTCCCACAATGATTGGGATCTTCTGTCTGGCAATGATATCTTCAATGTGTGAAGTTAATGGAAATTTTTCAGAGTTGAAAGTTTGAGGACTGCATTTAACCTGCACCCTCAAATACACAAGACTTTCTCCAGATGGCTTTCAGCTCGACGGGGAGTACAGTCGCTGGCCAAGCCGGGGAGCAGCATATATTAGGAGCAGAGAGTGCAGGCTTTTAATAATAAAAATAAGCCGACTTTGAGAAGAGGCAGGTGCTACTGGTATCACTGTGACCCAAGTCAAAATATCATGGGGTTCAAGCTGCACTTCACCCATTCCAGTACTGCAGGAGTGCGGCCTGGGGTCAGAGATGTCCTGTTTTACATTAAAACCGGAGGCTGCCTCTGCCAACATCTGAACTTACAAGTCAACACTTCAGAATCAAACTAGGAACAACCTGCAAGATGACATTATGCCAGCAATCACATAATTATCAGGAAAAACCAAAGCCAACAGATAACACAGTGCCAACAATCTGAGATCAGATGTCTAGTGAACTGATGTTGGTTCTTCATGGTGTGGGTTCAGAAACTAGGGACATAACCTGTAAAACCGATCTGTTTAAAGCTATGAATAATAATTTATTCTCCCCTCCTCAGCCAAGACTTTGTCATTCCACAAAGCTGGAATTCAAGTATAATGTCCAACTTCACCTCTCCGCTATTGACCATCTTTTTAAACTGCCTCTTCAACCCTCACCAAGTGTCTGAGAGAGTAGCTCATGAAGTTTGTCACGAAGATTGAACCATCAGTTCAGTTGTCTTTGCAGCTCCCCTCTCTACCCCTAGCACACCAGGGACAACTTCCCCTAAGGATCACCCTGCCCTAGCTCTGCATCCTTGTTATTCTCTATTCTTTCTTTCATTCAGTTGGAGTGATACAGCCTGGAAACAGACCTTTCAGTCCAACTAGTCCATGCCAACCATGTTTCCAAACTAAACTAGTTCCACCTGCCTGCATTTGGCCCATATCCCTCCAAACCTTCCCTATTCATGTACTTACCCAAATTGTTTTAGAAGGTGTAAGCTGCATCCACTACTTCCTCTGGCAGTTCATTCCACACACGAACCACCCACTCTGTAAAAATGCTGCCTCTCACGTCCTTTTTAAATCTTTCTTCTCTCACCTTAAAAACTATGCCCTCTAGGTTTTAACTCTGTCACCTTAGGGAAAAGACCTTTGCTATTCACCATATCTATGTTCCTCATGATTTTATGAACCTATGTAAGGTCACTCTTCAACTTCCTATGTTCAAGTGAAAACACCCCAGCCTATCCAGTCTATTCCCTGCATTCCCAGCAACATCCTGGTAATTTTTTCCTGAACCCTCTCCCGTTTAGTAATATCCTTCTTTTAACAGGGTGACCAGAACTCCAACACAGTACTCTAGAACAGACCTCACCAACATCCTGTACAACAACAACATGAAATCACAACTCCTGTAAAAGGTCTGAGCAATGAAGGCAAGCATGCTAATTGCCTTTGTAGCCACACCATCTACCTGCGATGCAAATTTCAAAGAATTATGGAGATCACTCTCAGGTCGATGCTACAACATTACCCAGGCAGCAGAAGAAGAATGTTGGGAAATGCAACACTATTCACTTTGGTGGAATAGGAAAGCAGAATATTGTTGAAATGTGTGAAAATTGTAAACATTGGCATTCTGGCAGGCTTAGGTGCACTTGTACAAGGAACACAAATCATGAGCATGTATGTACAGCAAGTAATCAAGAAAGCAAGTAGCACACTGATCTTTATCAGAAAGAGATCGAAGGATGAGACATAAGGAAGTCTTGCTACGATTGGACAAGGTTTCCATGGAACACCTCGTACTGTTTTGGTCTATGTAATTAAAGGAAGGATATACTTTTATTGGACACAGAACAGTGACAGGTCACTTGCCTGGTCCCTGGATGAACTGGCTGTGCAATGATGAGAGGGTGAGTAAACTAGGACTATAATCTGCAATTTAGAAGAAAAAGAGGTGATCTCTTTGAAGCATACAAGATTCAACAGTGTGGTGATCGGGTGGATAGAGAGATGGTTTCGTCTGGCTGAGGAGTTAGAACATGGGGTACAGTCTCAGGATAAGGGGTCAACAATTTAGAATGGAGATAGGAGGGCTTTAAGTCTTTGGAATTACTTGTCCACAGATATTGATACTCCATATATTCAAGGCTAGGATGGAAAGCTTCTTAGTCTCTCAAGGAATCAAGGAATTTGGGGAGTGAGCAAAGTGAAAATGAGGGTGATGATCAGCCCTGACCGGAATTAATGACTGAGTAGACATGAGGGGCTGGATGGTTTGTTTCTGTTCCTATTTCTCATGTTCACCGGTGTACAGCTCGGACCGGCTTTGCCCAGTTTTATTCTCAATACTCCCCTGAATAGAGACCAAAGTCACATGCCCGGTCAGCCTGATACAGACAGAAATCATGCCTTCCTCTCTAATACAGACTGTAACAGCCAACTCACCCCCAGATTCAGCTGGAATCACTGCCCAACCCAAGACTCAAACTGAAATCACACATCCCCCTTCACATCACGAAAGGATATAATCGACAGTGCCTTATTCCTGAAGTCAACAACCGAATAGGAAACAAGTGGATCCAGGAAGCTGATCATGTGGTGTCTGCACAGTTGCTGCTCCTCTCGAGTCACCTTGTTTGTAATGATGTCCAAACCTTTGTAAACCTGCAACATATAGCCAAATATTAACATTGTTAGGAAAGTTTAACTCTACTATCCTCCTGACTCAAGATACTATCCTTAAATAGTATCAGCCTCTTCAACACTTCACCCTGAGCCATGACTCATTTTATCCTGTCCAACCACTATGGGCTGCTACTTCCAATTCCCCTCCCACAACCCCATGACCTCTCCACCTTGGCCCCCAACTTCTCCAACTAGGGGGCATGATTTCTGTCTGCATCAGGCTGGTCTCCAACCGGCAATTATTACATTGTACACACAAACCGAGCCACAGTCAGAGCTAGGTCAGATGACAAGAGCACCATTTTAATCTCAAATAAAACAATCCACAAGAATGGTTCCTTAGTCAAGTCCAGAGTCTCAACTTCCATCTGGGGATTGTATATTGCTTCATTCCCTCACTTTTAACCTCTTCCTCAGAGTTAACCCTTTCCTCCCTCATGTTAAATCAGATCTTCCTTCCAGTAATTTCTTTTCAAAACCATTCTGATATTCTCTGTATATACCTCATTGACTGTTTAACTACTGTCTCTGCCTCTCTCTCGGTCTGTCTAGAGACATAGCTTATGCTCTGTTAGCCTCATGGTCTGTCTGTCCATCACCCCTATGTGATTCTATTGGATTAACATTGACATGTTTTCAGAATCACAAAAGTCACAGCAATGTTACTGTGTCGTGTCACACCACAGCTCACACATTCTACTTCAGTAAGTGCAACAAATGCAACCTCAGATTTTAGCAACAAAGTCCATTGATGTGACGGCACTGAATTTTGCAATAATATCCAAAACAAGATTATTTGTTAATTTTATTCATTCGATTCATAGGGGTTGCTCTGCACAAACTGGCTGAAATTACTACACTTCTGAAGTACTTAATCGGCTGTAGAGCATCTTGGGACATCATGAAAAGTGCTTTCCAATGGTAGTCCTTCACTTCAGAATTGAATACAGCAAAGTCAGATTTCCTGGGGAGAGTTCCCAGTCTAAACAGTATGGATAGATAATGTCTGTGAACAGAAAATGCTGCTGGTTCTCAAAAGGTTCATAAAGATTGATACACAAAAATAGAGACATGCAGATAAGACACAGAATGTTTCAGCTCAACTCTGCTTTGTCAGCTGCAAAGTTAAATATTTCTCTCTCCAGAGATGTTGTCTGATTGGCTGAGTAACTACAGCACCTACTATTTTCAAATTTTCAGGATCTCAGTATTTCAAATTATTGTACGGGATCTAGTGCTACACATCCCCAAATACACTCAAGAAGGTCCTGGTGAATGACATTCTTAAACCACTGTAGGCTGTAAAGAAGGCAATGCTATTAGGGATGGAGATGCAGGATGTGACCCAGCGACAATCGTGATTTAGGACTTACTCAGGATAGTGTGGGCCTTGAAGGGGAACTTGTGGATGGTGAGGTTCCTGTGTACCTGCTACCCTCGTCTTTCGCGAGGAAGTTAAACTCCCCAGTCCAACATGGCACCTTCACATCATTTCTCGATGAAAGTTTGGAAGGTCCAGTCGAAGAGGCCTTAGGGAAGTTCTGCAATGCTGTGAGATGATTACAAACATTGCTGCTAATGAGTGTCAGTGGTAGAGAGAATGGACATTTATGGATGCAGTGCTAATCTGTCTGTTTGTCCTGGATGGTGTTAAGTTTGAGTACTGTTGCCACTGGACAAGTAGGTTGCATTTGTTGCACTTACTGAAGTAGAATGTGTGAACTGTGGTGTCACACTCCTGACTTGTGACTTGTAAATGTAAATAGTCAAGAGGTAAATTATCACCTACAGAGTTCCTAGTCTCTGTCCTACTCTTGTAGCCACAGAACATATATGGCTAGTTGACTTTCTAGTCAATGGTAACCCCCGAGAATAAGAAGAACAAAGAACAAAGAAATTTTACAGCCAAGGAACTGGCACTCCAAGCCTGAACTGATCCAAATCTACTGTCTAAACCTGTCGTCCAATTTCTAAGCATCTGTATCCTTCTGCTCTCCACCTACTCATGCATCTGTCCAGATGCATCTTAAATGAATACACCATGCCTGCTTCTACTACCTCTGCTGGCAACGCGTTCCAGGCACCTACCACCCTCTGTGTAAAAGTACTTGCCGTGTGTATCCCCTTAAACATTTCACCTCTCACCTTGAAAGCATGACCTCTCGTTACTGAATCCTTCAGCCTGGGAAAAAGCTTATCGCTATCTACCTTGTCTGTACCCTTCATGATTTTGTAGATCTCAATCAGGTTTCCGCTCAATCTCCTTTTTTCGAATGAAAATGAGCCTAACCTACTCAACCTCTCTTCAAATCTAGCACCTTCCATACCAGGCAGCATCCCCGTAAACCTTCTCTGCACCCTCTCCAAAGCAGCTACATCCTTTAGGTAATGTGATGACCAGAACTGTACACAGTATTCTAAATGCAGCCAAACCAACATCATGTACAATTTTAACATGACCTGCCAGCTCTTATACTCAGTACCCGTCCGATGAACGCAAGCATACCATATGCCTTCTCAACCACTCCATCCACCTGTGCAGCCACCTTCAGGGTACAATGGACCTGCACTCCCAGATCTCTGTTCATCAACTTTGCCCAAGGCTCTTCCGTTTACTATATAATTCGCTCTAGAATTAGACTTCCCAAAATACATCACCTCACATTTGTCTGGATTGAAAGCCATCTGCCACTTCTCCACCCAACTCTCCAGTCCATCTATATTCTCTTGTATTCTTTGACAGTCCCTTATGCTTTCTGGTACTCCACCAATCTTCATGTCATCTGCAAACTTGCTGATCAGACCAACAGTGCCCTCTTCCAGCTCATTTATGTATATCACAAACAACAGTGGCCCCAACACTGATCCCTGTGGAACACCACTGGGCACCTTTCTCCATTTTGAGAAACTCTCTTCAACTACTACTCTCTGTCTCCTGGTGCTCAACCAGTTCTTTATCCACCTAGCTCCGTGTGACTTCACTTTCTCCATTAGTCTACAACGGGGAACCTTATCAAACGTCTTACTAAAGTCCATGTATATGACATCTATCAACTTGAGGACATTGAAAAATGGGAGACCCAGTAATGATAATGCCATTGAATGTGAATGGTTGACACTTAGCTTCTGTCTTGTTGGATATTTTGAGAACTGGCTGTAAATGTTAGAATTAGAATCCCTACAGTGTGGAAACAGGCCATTTGGCCCAACAAGTCCACACTGACCCTGTGAACAGAAACCTACCCACCTTTATCCTATTACTCTACATTTACCTCTGACTAATGCACTAACACTATGGGTAATTTAGCGTGGCCAATTCACCCTGACCTGCACATCTTTGGACTGAGAGCGGAAACCCACGTAGACACTGGGAGAATGTGCAAACTCCACACAGAGAGTCGCCTGAGGGTGAAATTGAACCCGGGACCCTGGTGTGATCAGGGAGATGACTGAAGGGTTTAGTAAGGAGACAGGTTGTGGGGTGGAGTTAATATTCCTGAGGTGGGGCTGTGACCTTTGTAAACACATGAAGCCACAGAATTGTTCAAAATCCCCAGGAAACAATTCCCACGGGAGCATCAGCATTTACAGAGCGCGGGTGGGGGATGAGACCGGCGCCACCTCCCCTCCCCCTCTCACTCTCATCCCCCTGCCCCACCCCCTCCTCCTCCACCCCCCTGTCCCTCCCCCTCCCCCGTCTCTCCTCCCCCTGCCCCTCCCCCTGCCCCTCCCCCTGTCCCTCCCCCTCCCCCGTCTCTCCTCCCCCTGCCCCTCCCCCTGCCCCTCCCCCTGTCCCTCCCCCTCCCCCGTCTCTCCTCCCCCTCCCCCTCCCCCTGCCCCTCCCCCTCCCCCTGCCCCTCCCCCTCCCCCTGCCCCCACCCCCTCCCCCTCCCCCTCCCCCTGCCCCTCCCCCTCCCCCTGCCCCCACCCCCTGCCCCCACCCCCTGCCCCCTCCCCCTGCCCCCACCCCCTGCCCCCTCCCCCTGCCCCCACCCCCTGCCCCCTCCCCCTGCCCCTCCCCCTCCCCCTGTCCCTGTCCCTCTCCCTCCCCCTCCCCCGGGACCTGCATAGAGTCCGCGCTGATGATTTCTCCCCGGAGCCTCCGGCCCAGCTCCAGCGCGAGCCGCGACTTCCCGCTGCCGGTGGGACCGAGAATCACTAGCGGGAGGCCAGCCATCGGCAGGCGGAGAGCCCGAGGCCCGACTCCGGGAGAGACAGGCCCCAGGACCAGACAGCGGGGGGGAACCGGCAGCCGGGGGACCGGAAATAGGGGGGACCGGAAATAAAGGGGACCGGATATAGGGGGGACCGGAAATAGGGGGGACCGGAAATAAAGGGGACCGGATATAGGGGGACCGGAAATAGGAGGGACCGGATATAGGGGAGACTGGAAATAGGGGGGACCGGAAATAGAGGGGACTGGGTGTTGGGGGAGGGGTAACGGAAAGGGATAATTGGCTGAGAATAGAAGTTAGGGAGAGGGTGTGGATAATGGGGACGGCGAGGGCAGAGGGTGTGGATAATGGGGACGCCCAGGGCAGAGGGTGTGGATAATGGGGACGCCCAGGGCAGAGGGTGTGGATAATGGGGACGCCCAGGGCAGTGGGTGTGGATAATGGGGACGCCCAGGGCAAAGGGTGTGGATAATGGGGACGCCCAGGGCAGTGGGTGTGGATAATGGGGACGCCCAGGGCAGAGGGTGTGGATAATGGGGACGCCCAGGGCAGTGGGTGTGGATAATGGGGACGGCGAGGGCAGTGGGTGTGGATAATGGGGACGCCCAGGGCAGTGGGTGTGGATAATGGGGACGCCCAGGGCAGTGGGTGTGGATAATGGGGACGGCGAGGGCAGTGGGTGTGGATAATGGGGACGCCCAGGGCAGTGGGTGTGGATAATGGGGACGCCCAGGGCAGAGGGTGTGGATAATGGGGACGGCGAGGGCAGTGGGTGTGGATAATGGGGACGCCCAGGGCAGTGGGTGTGGATAATGGGATCGCCCATGGCAGTGGGTGTGGATAATGGGGATGCCCCCGGATAAAGGATACAGGTAAGGGGCGGCTGTAGTTTGTGGGGTTCTCTGGCTCCGTGTCTGCTGTTGCAGACTCTTGCCCACAGCCTGCCCCTCGGCTACGGTCAGGGTGGTGACTACCTCGTTAGGGTCTCCATGTGAGTGAGCAGGCTGAGCCCCAATCATGGGGCAGACATATGCAATAAAGGAACATCTGTAATTTTGGGTGACTTTAATTGACATTTAGATTGGGTGAATCAAACTATTGACAATACCACGGAGAAGGAATTCCTAAAGTATGTACAGGATGGTTTCTGGACCAATACATCGAGGAACCAGCTCGAGTACAGGCCATCTTAGACTGGTTATAACGCAATGAGAAAGGAACAAATATAGAGTCATAGAGATGTACAGCACGGAAACAGACTCTTCGGTCCAACCCGTCCATGCCGACCAGATATCCCAACCCAATCTAGTCCCATCTGCCAGCACCCGGCCCATATCCCTCCAAACCCTTCCTATTCATATACCCATCCAAATGCCTCTTAAACGTTGCAATTGTACCAGCCTCATACCACTTCCCCTGGCAGCTCATTCCAATTGGTAATGTAGTTGTGAGAGACTGTTTGGTGAATGAATGACCATAATATTAAAAATCACACAACACCAGGTTATAGTCCAGCAAGTTTATTTGGAAGCACTAGCTTTTGGAGCACTGCTCCTTCATCAGGTGGTTGTGATGAAGGAGCAGTGCTCTGAAAGCTAGTACTTCCAAGTAAACCTGTTGGACTATAACCTGGTGTTATGTGATATTTAACTTTAACACCCCAGTCCAATACCAGCTCCTCCACATCATGGTGACCATAATATAATAGACTTGTTCAGAAATGTTGTAGTGTGATTTGAACAGGCTGGGTGTGTGAGGCGTTGCTGGTGGAATTTATTACTGAGACAGTGTATGCGGGAGGGTGTGGATGATAAATGCTCTTACTTTAGGACTTGCAGATGTCATAGAGCACTACTGCACAGAGACAGGCCCTTCGACCTAAACTGGTCCATACTGACCAAAATGTCCATCTACACTAACCCCATTTCCCTGCACTTAATCCCTCCCATATCCTTCTCAACCTTTCCTATCCATGTATTTATCCGTGTGCCTTTTAAATATTGTTAATGTACCCTCCTCAACCACTTCCACTCGCAGCTCATTCCATCTGCGTACCACCCTCCATGTACAAAAAGTTGCCCAGCACTGACCCTTGAGGCACTCCACTAGTCACAAGCCTCTAATACATGCATCCTTCCATTATTACCCTCTGCTTCCTACAGCTCCCCCTGAATTCCAAGTCTTTGTTGGCAAATTCTCATTGCCATTATTAGATAGCTGGAATGATACTTTTTTAAAAAATTCACTGAGGGGATGTGAGCATCACTGGCAGGGCCAATGTTTATTGCCCAATTCTAGTTGCCATTAAGGTGATGGTGAGCGGCCTTTGTGAACCACTACTGTCCATGCACTGTGGAAACTCTTACAATGGTTTTGGAGAAGGTATTCCATGATTTTGATCAAGCAACACTGAGGGAATGGTGATATATTTCCAATTCAGTGTGTGGCATGGAAGGGAACTTGCTGGTGGTGTTACCATGTACCTGTTGTCCCTGTCCTGGACGTTAGAGATTGTGAGTTTGGAAAGAACTGTATAAGGAGCTTTGGTGAATTTCTGCAGTGGATCATGTAGGTGGTATGCACTGCTGGTAATGAACGTCAGTGGTAGAGGGAATGGATGTTTGTGAATGTGGTCCCAATCAAGTGGACTGCTCTGTTGCTAGATGGTATCAAGCTTTTTAAGTGTTGTTGGAGCTGCACCCATCCAGGCAAGTGGGGAGTATTCCATCGCACTCCTGACTTGTAAATGGTAGACAGGCTTTGGGGAGTTAGGAAATGAATTACTCACTGCAGACTGTGAGCCTCTGATCTCTTATAGTCACTGTATTTATATTGTTATGACAAGGGATAAACTCCTCTGCTCATTTAAACCCAACACACAGAGAAGCTCAACTCGCGCCGTAATCTGTTACATTTCGAGAGGCAAAGAACTATCCCAGATTTCACTATTTAAAGTAAAAATTAAAATTTTAGTTTTTAAGTCCAACAGAGAACCACCATTTACAACTCCTTTCTCCTAAACCTACCTTTTACCTCCCACTCTACAATACTAGTCCGATTTAAAAAAAAACCCAGATTAAGACTTTTTGAAAAATACTGTTTCAAAACCAGTCAGCTTTGTCGACTCGTCTTTGTAGATTTCTCTAGGTCAGCTTTGGTCTTCTGCTGCAGAGATTTCTTATGGGCAGGTACCTTTCAGAGAGCTATTCGGCTAGTAGTCTATACTTGCTAGTTTTCTTTTAAATTAGATTAGATTCCCTACTGTATGGAAACAGGCCCTTCAGCCCAACCAGTCCACACCGACCCTTCGAAGAATAACCCACCCAGACCCATTTTCCCTCTGACTAATGCGCCTAACACTATAGGCAATTTTAGCATGGCTAATTCACCTGACCTGCACGTCTTTGGACTGTGGGAGGAAACCGGAGCACCCAGAGGAAACCCACGCAGACACCCATGGAGAACGTACAAACTCCACACAGGCAGTCGCCCGAGGGTGGAATTGAACCCAGGTCCCTGGCGCTGTGAGGCAACAGTGCTAACCACTGAGCCACCATGCCGCCCAGTTCTCCCCCTAACTCTTCAAAATATCCGGTTTGATACCAACATCAGATCATTTCATTGGTTTGATGTCATCAAAACACTAAATTCAAATTCGATTGGATTCTGGTATCTGGGCCATAATTTAAACTGATTGCCCGAATTTGAATATGTTTTTGTTCCATGGCAACACAACTCCAGTTATTTGTTTTAACCAAGTGTTACATTTTTACCTTGTTCAGCACTCTGTTCTTTTGGACAGTCCTCTCTCTTTTAAAGGTACAGAGCACACCGATATAGATTAGATTAGATTACTTACAGCGTGGGAACAGGCCCTTCGGCCCAACAAGTCCACACCAACGCGCAACCCACCCAGACCCATTCCCCTACATTTTACCTCGCCCCTTACACTACAGGCAATTTAGCAAGGTCAATTCACCTAACCTGCACATTTTTGAATCTGGGAGGAAACCGGAGCACCCAGAGGAAACCCACGCAGACACAGGGAGAATGTGCAAACTCCACACAGACAGTCGCCTGAGGCAGGAATTGAACCCAGGTCTCTGGTGCTGTGAGGCAGCAGTGCTAACCACTGTGCCACCGTGCCGCCCATATCTTCATAACAATACTGAAAGTGCAGTTGAGTTATTGGTCAATGATTTTGATATTGGGGATTTAACAATGGCAGTGCCATTGAATGTCAACAGGTGGTTAGATTCTCTCTTACTGGATATGGGTATTGCCTGGCATCTCTGGGGTGTGAGTATCACTTGTCACCACATTCCTCGATTATTATCAAGGTCTTTTTTGTATTTGAACATGGAATGCTTCACTATCTGAGGCATCATGAATGGTGCAGTCTCCACGTCTGACCTTAGGTTGGAGGGAAGGTCATTGATGAAGCAGCTGAAGGTGGTTGGGCCTGGGACACAACTTTGAGGATCTCCTGCAGAGATGTTCTGAGGCTGAGATGTCTCACCTCCAACAACCACAACCATTTTTTGTGCCAGGTATGACTTCAACCAGTGGAGAGCTTCCCCTCAATTCCCATTGACTCTACTTGGGTTCCTTGATGCCACATTTGAGAGTATCAACACAAAAGGGTAAAGTGGTAAAGAAGGTGTACAGCATTCTTGCCTTCATCAGCCGAGGCATTGAAAGTTGATAAATAATGTTGTGGTTCTGTTCGCCGAGCTGGGAATTTGTGTTGCAGATGTTTCGTCCCCTGTCTAGGTGACATCCTCAGTGCTTGGGAGCCTCCTGTGAAGCACTTCTGTGATGTTTCCTCCGGCATTTATAGTGATTTGTACCTGCCGCTTCCGGTTGTCAGTTCCAGCTTCCATTGCAGTGGCCGGTATATTGGGTCCAGGTCGATGTGCTTGTTGATTGAATCAGTGGATGAGGGGCATGCCTCAAGGAATTCCCTGGCTGTTCTCTGTTTGGCTTGTCCTATAATAGTAGTGTTGTCCCAGTTGAACTCATGTTGCTTGTCATCTGCGTGTGTGGCTACTAAGACTACTATGACCACTAGGACTCATAACAGCACACAAACCAACAGCCACTCTCAGACAACAACTCACCAGGATAAAGGACCCAATACCAGCATGAGCAAAACCAACGTAGTGTACAAAGTCCCATGCAAGGACTGCACAAAACATTACATATGACAAACAGGAAGACAGCTAACGATCCGTATCCATGAACATCAACTAGCCACGAAAAGACAAGACCAACTATCCTTAGTAGCCACACAAGCAGATGACAAGCAAGATGAATTCGACTGGGACAACACTATTATTACAGGTCAAGCCAAACAAAGAAGAGCCAGGGAATTCCTAGAGGCATGGCACACATCCACAGATTCTATCAACAAATACATCGATCTGGACCCAATATACCGGCCACTGCAGCGGACAACTGGAACTGACAACCGGAAGCGGCAGAGACAAACCACTATAAATGCCAGAGGAAATATCACAGAAGCGCTTCACAGGAGGCTCCAAAGCATCGAGGATGTCACCTAGACAGGGGATGAAACGTCTGCAACACAAATTCCCAACTCGGCGAACAGACCCACAACAACGAGCACCCGAGCTACAAATCTTTTCATAGTTGCTAAATAATTTTGCAGCTATACAAAACATTACTTAGGCTGTGTTTGGTTTATTGTGGTCAGTTCTGGTTGCCACACTAAAGGATGTGATGGCTTTGGAGTGGGTGCAAAAGAGGTTTATCAGGATGTTGCTTGGGTTGGAGTGAATTAGCTATAAGGAGTGGTTGGACAAACGTGGATTGTTCTTGCTAGAGTGTTGGAGGTTGAGTGGCAACCTGATAGAATTGTATAAAAATTATGAGAGGCATGAAGAGGGTGGATAGTTGGGAGTCTTTTTCCAAGGATGAAAACATCAAATACTATGAGCATAGGTTTAAGGTGAGAGGAGAAAAGTTTAAAGGAGATGTGCAAGGCAAGTTTGTTTTATACAGAGGGTAGTAGGTGCCTGGACTATGCTGCCACTGGATAGCAATATTTAAGAGGAATTTAGACAAGACACGTAAAAGGCAAGGAATAAAGGGATTAGTTTAGAATGGCATCATAGTAGCCACAGGCATGGTTAGCCAAAGACATGTTTCTGTGCTGGATGGTTCTCTGTTAAACATTGTCTTGATGCCAGGTCTGTCACTCTCACTTCCCTCTGGAATTCAGCTCTTTTGTCTGTGTTTGAATCAAGGTTGTAATGAAGCAGTATCTGTCAGTTATTATCAAATTGTCTCGGAACCTGTGTCTTTACAGCCTCCTGAAAAAACACCAAGGACAACATAACCTTGCCAGGAGTATAAGCGTACCTGACAGGAAACATCCTCAATGTCTGTTGTGTCAAGGCCCTTAAGAATTATAGATGATTCAATGTGATCACCTCTGTCTCCCAATCCTTCAGAAACATGTGATCAAGGTAAGAAAATTAGGGGGTAAAGGAGCTGTGTCAGCATGTGGATCTGTCTCAGGATGGTGCCTAGTAGAGTATCAGCATTTTAGTTATTCTGATTAAATGTATTCTCAGAAAATACCCTTCATAATGCATAGAAGGGAGGGACAACTCAGTCTGCGATTTCAATCAAGTCCCACAGACGGGGGAGTACAACACTGGACTCAAACATAACCCTTCCTGATGAAGGGCTTATGTCCGAAACATTGATTTTGCTGTTCCTTGGATGCTGCTTGACCTGCTGTACTTTTCCAGCAACACACTCTCGACTCAAACATAAGCATGCAAGAATAAACAAATAAACACAACGTTGTTTCTTTACAGCCAATTGCTCACTTGTACTTGATAATTTGTCGCTTGATGGCAGGATTCATCAAAGAGTGATTGCAAGTGTCTGAAGGGATTTTATATTTTAATTGGATTCACATCGTAATCAACAAAAAGGAGCAGGAGAGCAAAAATGATGCCATATTCATGTTGTACTGCGGGGGCCTACACACCATGGCGAAACTTCTACCCAACATTTCAGCTTTCCAATCTTTCCTCACAATAAAAAACAAGTGAGAATCAATCTGAATATTGGAAGTTAAGAGAAATAAAGTTAACAATTGAACTGTATGAAAATAGACATAAAAAGGCTATTCAAAGGTCCTGTATAGGTATATAGACAGTTAAAAGGAAGCAGTGAACCAATTAGGGACTAAAAAGGGGATTAAGGCATGCAGCGAGACAACGAAAGAGAGTCTGAATAATTGCTTTGCCTTGGGATTATCAAGGAAAACAGATTCTGCAGAAGTCACAGTGAAGAGGAGACAGTAGGTGGCTAAAGATAAAGATGTGGTATTGGAAAAGTGGCTATGCTTCATGCTGATAAATCACCAGGATTTAATGAGTTGCATCTGAATGTGGAACTTGCAGAGGTACTATCTGTAATTTTCCCACCCTCCTTAGATAAGGAATCGTTCAAATAAAAGGTTAGCAACAGGCTATTAAGTTCAGCCTTAGTAGTGGAAAAGCTTTTATCGGGGATAACATTAAGAGTCACTAGAACAATTGCATGTTGAGAAAACTAGCATACATTTGTTTGGGGCAAATTGTGTTTAGTAATTTTGAGTTCTTGTTAAAATTAGGTAACAGAATTAATGAGGTTAATGTGGTTGATTAACTTCTGAAGATATTTGATAAAGTGCTACTTAATAGGATTGTGAACAAAGCTGAAGTCCATGGAATAGCAGAGATGGCAGCAGGATTCTGAAATTGAGTGACAGGGGAACCGAGAATAATGGTGAATAGTTATTTTCAGGAAGTTGCCTCGTGGACAGGGGTTGATATTAAGACCACCATTTCAGTCTATATTACTGACCTTATCTTGGGGGTGCAGAGCACTTTTTCAGAATTTGGAGGTGACGCAAAACCTGGAATATTGTGAACCATGAGGAGGACTGATAAGAGACGTAGGCTGGTGAAATGCGTTGACAAGAGATGGTAAAACCTAACGTAGAAGAGGTACACAGTGATTTACTTTGCACAATTGAAGGAGTAGATGATTTTAAAGAGGAGCAGAGGACCTGGATCCAAATCAGTGAAGGTGGCAGGAAGGTTGAGAAAGTGGTTGATTAGAAATATGGAATCTGGGCTTTAAAATGGACTCATGGAGTGGAAACAAAACAAGAAAGTTAACCTTGAGAAACATAGGTTCAATCCGAACTGGAATTTTTGTATCCAATTCTCTGCAACACATTTTCAGAGGACATGAATTAATTGGAGTGAATGTAGAAAATATAAATGAGAGGGAGCCTGGGGATGAGAGACTTCAGTTCCTGGATAGATTGGAGAAGCTGGGGCTGAAGTCTTGAGAGAGGGGCAAGTGGAGAGGAGATTTGATAAAATCCTGAGGGGTGTGGACTAAGTTGATAGGGATATACTATTCCAATTGACCAGGGGGTTAAAGATCCAGAGGATACTGATTTAAGGTGATTGGCAAAACAACTAAAAGTAACAAGATGAAAAACATTGCTGCAGTGAGTGGTTTGACCTAATGCACTGCCCAAGAATGTGATGGAGGCAGGATCTGTGTGTGTTTGAAAAGAGAACTGGATGATTATCTGAAGACAGTCGATTTGCTGGATAGGGGAATGGTACCAATTGAATTGATCTTGCACAGTGCTGGCACAGACCCAACGGGCCAAATGGCCTCCTGTTCTGCAACCATTCCATGATCCCAAAACACTGAAAGATAAGCAAATTGAAGGTGACAGGTCTACGTAAATGGTGCCAGTGCAAGGTCTGAGTGCATGGTGCCAGTGCAAGATCTGAGCCCAGTGTCAGCATGGGATTATCTGCAAGCGACAGTAAAACATTGTCTTTTACAAAAGGTCCGTTTTATTGGCTGGTGCTCCAGTACAATGTGAGGTAAACACACGCTCTTTACAGTTGCACAAGATTTAAAACACAATAAATAAAATGATGTAATGAAGTTAATCAGCAGGGTTTATTTCAGCTTTGGTGTATGGATCTGTGTTTGCCAGTGGCTTCAAATATCTCCTTCATTTAGAAGGGCCAATTGGTCACATGTAGGAGAGTAACCCTACTGATTAAGGCCATTACCACAGGGACCTCATCCTGGCATTTTGCTGCTTGATTCATGGACCAGTATTTTCTTCTGTGCCAATTCTCGATAACATAAACTGTACATTTACAGTGAGGGAGACTATGAGTAAATTCACTGATGGTTGTTCACTGCTCCTCAAGGGGACCTTCTTTGTGTTGATGAGACAGGGAAGACGGGATTAAAAAGATACAATAGTGTAAAACTTAGAACGTTGCTCAACCACCTATTCTATGAGAGATGGCCCCGAGCACGCTGCTCCAAATCAAAGTTAAAAGAACACCAAAATTACTGGCACTGTCCAGCTAGCCAACCAGCAACCAAAACCTGCCACACACCAACACGACTGAGCCATTATCTCAGTATTCAGATGGGTGCAGATACCCTTTGATTCCAGACTGTCCTGGAGATTACAGATTGAGCAGATATCGGAGTTGAGTGGTATCCTTGTGTAGGGTGGCTGTGATGTTACCCCCTCCCTCTCCCCATTGTATGGATTGTGGGAACCCACAAAGTGTGTGTGGACAACAAAGGCAGCAGCAGCACCCTGTCAGACAGCAAACAACCTTTCACCATTCAACTACAGATCTTCAAGTGAAGAAGGTATGATGTGAAAACAACAGGACTGTCTGCAACATGAATGTCCCATTATCTTACAGATGCAGATTGACCTGCTGCCTACTTTAGATTTCCAGCAATCATTTCCTTTGGAATCCTCTCAGAGCTGCCATGCACAGTTCTTGGTGCCCGAGTAAAATGTGGTTGACTGAACCAAAAGGACCTGAGCCCAGCTACAAATATGGAATCACTAGATGGCAGTCTGAAGTGAGCAGATGAGTGATGTGAGAGAGCGTATCCACAATGGTCTGGGTCTCAGTGTTGGATCAGACCATAGCACAAGGTGGCCCCTTTAATAACACATTTAATCCAGTAAAGAATACATTGAAAAAGAACTTCATTACATTACAAACACAGAAATAGACTGCTGCACTATTTAACTTTATACAAGGGAGTGACAAAACTCAGTATTAACATTCCCGAATAGTTGATCTTATTTACTTTAGAACAATTATCGTAATAAAATGTTTGGAACCAATGTACATAAATTCAATCTTTGCTCAAATAAACATGCCAATGCATAATCTGTTGTTTTAAATTCTTTGAACCTCTGTATAATCTGAAAAGCAGTAACTCTTTTTATCTTTTTCATTTCTTTGTGTGTTTCATTTTTTTTAAAAAAGCACCAAATTTTTGAAATCAGTTCATTCTTCAAGCGAACTCCTCCTGTTGTATTTGTTCACCTCCTTCCCTCCTGCGCCGTGCATGCGGCTCTCCACGGTCCATTTGGCCGCATGCCTTTTGTTCCTTGTGGTCAGTTCAAGGCCCCTTGTAGTCCGGCCCACCACCAGAGGCCAGGTATGCAGAGGCCCCTAAGCAAGCGGCAGCCTCACAGAATCCGGGGATACCAGCGGATCCAGGCAAACCAGGGCGACCAGGCTGTCCTGGCACACCAGGCACTCCCTGTTCACCATCCCTACCACTTATACTCCGTCCAGGCATTCCTGGGGGTCCTGTCAAATAAACACAGAGCTTGTACTTAACAAACAACTTCCGTAACTCTGGGATATATTTCTCAGTTATTCGATCTCAGGGATAATTAAAGGCAAGAAAGCTGGAGTGAGGTTTGATCCTGTGCATTCACAGGCTCCCAGTTATGTATAAAATATTTCCAAAGATGTTACAAACCCTGTCAGTATATATTAATGGGACTAGTCAAATATGCTTCTGGAGGACCCTCTAAGTTAACCATTTGTCAATCCTCAGTAATTGAGCGATTCTAACACATTCTGATCATTTTAATCCTTGAACCATCAGTTTCTGTTCCCTTCCCATTTGGGGGTTGACCATCCGTTGCTCCCACCGCTGTTTGAGACAGTTCCACGTAGCAAGCTTATTTCATTTAGCACCTTCACCACTGGACGTAGATGGTCAGCAGTGTGGTGGGAACACCACAGCTTTCCTTCCAAGTCACAAATCATCTTGGAGATGGACCACCACAACTTCATTACCATTGGAGCAAAATCTTGTGACTACCTATTTAACACCAAGTGGGAACATTTTTACAACAGGAACTGCAGCCGCTCAAATTGACTCATGACCACCTTCATACCAAAGATAATAACTGACAATAAATCCATCCTTGTCAAGAGTCATAGAATCATAGAGTCTGATGAGTCATACAGCATGGAAACAGAGCCTTCAATCCAACCAGTAAATGCCAAAAATAATTCCAAACTAAACTAGTCCCCCCGTCTGCTCCTAGCCCATACCCCTCCAATATTTTCCTATTTATGTACTCATCCAAATGTCTTTAAAATGTTACAACTGTATCCATATCCACCACTTCCTCAGGAAGTTCATTCCACACATGAACCACCCCCTGTGTAAAAAAAGTGCCCCCATGATGTTTTAGAATCTCTCTTCTCTCACCTTAAATCTGTGTGCCCGAGCTTGCAATCCCCCATCCTTTGTAAAAGACAACTACCATTCTCTATCTATCATACTCAACCTCTCAACGTCACCTCTCAACATTCTATGCTCCAGTGAAAAATGTCCAAGCCTGTCCAGCCTTTCTTAATAACTCAAGCCTTCCATACGCAGCAACATCCTGGTAAATCTCTTCTAAACACACTCCAGCATAATATCCTTTCATAACTGGGTGACCAGAACTGGACACATTACTCCAGAAGAGGCCTCACGTCCTGTACAATCTCAATGTGACTTCCTAACTCTTATCCTCAAAGGACTGAGCAATGAAGGCAAGCATGCCAAAAGTCTTTTTAACCACCCTGTCTATATGTGATGTAAACTTCAAAGAATTATGTACCTGAACCTCTAGGTCCCTCTCTTCTACAGCCCTACCCATGGCCCCACCATCAACTGTATAAGTCCTACCAGGGCAGTCAGGCTGTCCTGGCACACCGAGCACTCCCTGTTTACCATGCCTACCACTTATACTCTGTCCAGGCATTCCTGGGAGTCCTGTCAATTAAATACAGAGCTTATTTGTTGTACCAAAATGCAATACCTCGCATTTATCCATATTGAACTCCATCTGCCATTTTCCAGCCCATTGACCCATTTGATCAAGGTCCCTTTGTAGTCTTAGAAACCCTTCTTCACTGTCTACTGTGCCACCAATTTTGGTGTCACCCACAAACTTACTAAACATGTCTTCTATATTCTCATCCAAATCATTTATGTGAATGATAAATAAAAGAGGACCCAGAACCAATCCCTGTGGAACACCACTGGTCACATGCCTCCAATCCGAAAAACAATCTTCCACCATCACTCTCTGATCCATCTGCAGCTGCTTCATCAGTGACAATTCCTACCCCACCCACCACCTCACCTTCCATCATAACGTCAGATGTTCGCTGATGATTGTACAATGTTCAGCATCAATCACGACTTCTCAGATACTAAAGCAGCCCACGGTCATACACAATAGGATCTAGGTAACTTCAGGCTTGTATTAAGAAATTGCAAGCAACATTCATGCCCGATAAATGCTAAGCAATGACCATTGTTAATAAGAGAGAATCTTACCATTGTGTTTTGACATTTAATAACATTACTGTCACTGAATACATGTTCTGAAGGTTACCATTGACCAGAACTCAACTGGACTAGCCATATATATACACACACATATATATACACATACATACATATATATTTATATATATATATATATACGCACACTGTGGCTACAAGAGCAGGTCAGAAGCTAAGAAATTTGTGGTAAGCAACTCATATCTTGATTCCCTGGAGCCTGTCCACCATCTACAAGGTACAAGACAAGAGTGTGATGGAATACTTTCCACTTGCCTGCATGAATGTAGCTCTACAACCCGAGGAATCAATACTATCCATGACAAAGCAGCTACTTGATTGGCATCACATTGAAACATTCACTCCCTCCACCATTGACTCACAGAGGCAGTAGTGTTAACACCATCCACAAGATGTGTTGTAGAAACTTACCAAGGCATCTCTGATATCAAGGAGAAATCAAGAGTAATGGGGATAGAGCAGTAAAGTAGATGTGAGAAGTGAATGACCCAGCTAGCTGGAGGGGCTGAAGGACCAACTCCTCTGCCTATTTCTTATGGTCTTATGATGGCCACTTTCAAACCCATGAGCTGGATGATCTAGAAGGGCAAGGATAGCAGATACACAAAAACCCTCTAAATCTCCTTCCACATCAGATACCATCCTGACACAGAGTTATATGTTTGTTCCTTTGCTGTTGCTGAGCTAAAAATCAAGGAATTCCTTTATTAACAACACCGTGGTATCCCTACAACAAAAGGGCTACTGGCTCGAGAAGGCAGATCATCTTCTCCAGGATAATTAAGGATGGCTAATAAATGCTAGCTGAGCCAGTGATGTCCACATCCCATGAATACATATTAAACAAAAAAAAATTTAAAGTATTGTTGAAAAATGAGGTGCACTGTGCAAGTTTTTGCCTTGCACATATCAGGACAGAATTGCAAGAAGACCAGATTCAATAGTGATAATAATCCATGCTGCCTGTTGGAAGGTGCTGATTGATCAGGAGTTGTCTCTAATTGATAGAGGTATTTCCAGCAGAATGCATCAGGAAACTGTTAGGTGCGAAGCTTTCTGCAGCTCTCTTTAAATTAGTCAGCAGAGGTAGTGGTATTGTGGTAATGTCCTTGCAGCAGTAATGCAGAGGACCAGACTACTGGGTTCAAATCTCATCATGACAGCTGGGAGGCATTTAAATTCAATTACATCAATCAATCTGCAGTAAAAGCTCATCTCAGTGTTGGAAGCTATCACTGAACGTCCTAAATAAAAATTAATCTGATTCACTAATGTCTACTGTGGGCGGCACGGTGGCTCAGTGGTTAGCACCGCTGCCTTACAGCACCAGGGACCTGAGTTTAATTCCAGCCTCGGGCGACTGTCTGTGTGGAGTTTGTATATTCTCCCTGTGTCTGTGTGGGTTTCCACAAGGTGCTCTGGTTTCCTCCCACAATCCAAAGATGTGCAGGTTAGGGTGAATTGGCCGTGCTAAATCGTCGATAATGTTCAGGGATGTGTAGATTAGGTGTATTGGTCAGGGGTAAGTAAATGTAGACCAATAGGGTCTGGATGGTTACTCTTCGGAGGGTCGGTGTGGATTTGAGCCAAAGGGCTTGTTGCCATACTGTAGGGATTCTATCAATATCTTGGCCAATGTAGCTCAAGACTAGGATACAATGGAATTTCTTCTCTCAGAGAGGAGTAAATATTTAGAATTCTCTATCCAAAGAAGTGTAGAGGCTAGATCATTGAAAATACTCAGAGGAGAAAGATTTTTGAAATTTAGAGAGAGCAACAAACAGCTGGCATAAAAGAGGAGCTAAGGCCTGGAACTCCTTTCTTTTCTCTATGTCCTTATTGAGGCCCATTCCGATGTGGAAGTCTTTTATCTACCCTCTGAAATGGCCTAGCAAGCCCATTCATATCAAGGGCAACTAAAAGCAATCTAGAGAAGATTCACTTGGCTGACACCAGGTATGGTTGGACTCTATGAAGTGGAGAGGATGAGTCTGTACTTGTTGAAAGATAGAAGAATGAGATACAACCTTAATGAAACATACCAGATTCTTAGAGGGATGTGTGACTCCTTATTCTGAATTTAAGATAGCGATGAGGTGGAATTACCTTTCTCAGAGGGTTGTGAATCTGTGGGATTCTTTGCCACAGATGGCTGCTTAGGCTGGTCATCAAGTTTACTCAAGGCTGAGACAGAGACAGATTTTTAAATCGGAAGGGAATCTGGAATTATAGAGAAAAGGCAGGAAAGTGGAGTTGAGGAATATCAGATCAGCCAGGATCTCTTTGAATGGTAGAACTGACTCAATGTGTTGAACTGCCGACTTCTGCTCCTACATTTAAGATGATTGGCTAATCAATCCATTTTTTACAGCATTGGTTTCAGGAAGAAACATTGGGCATGACACTGGGAGAATTCTTCCAGCAAATTATACATATCAAGCCCACAACTTCAGACCGACCATTGGGGAGCAATGGAATTGGAAACATTAAATTCAACTATTCTTCCCAAAAAGACTTATATAGCACCCTTTATAACCACAGGTATTTTAACGCACTTTACAGCCAATGACAAACTTTTAAAGTGTAATCACTGTGGTAGGAAATGCAGCAACCAATTCTTATATAAAAAAAGACTCCTGAAATGCAATGCAATAATGACAGGACAATTTAATTGACTGAGGAATAAACTGTCATCAATTGGCCAAGACACTAGGCATAATTCCTCTTCAAAACAGTGCTGTGGTGGAGTGGAGGAGTACTTTTATGTCCACCTGAGATTGTGAATGTGTTCTTCGTCTCATCTGAAACACAGCGTCTCCAACTCTTAGTCAGCACTGGACTGCCAGCCTTAAACTTTGTGCTCAAGACCTAGAGTGGGTTTTTAATACAGGAACCTTTGGACTCTGAGGCAACAGTACTCCTCACCAAGTCATAGCTAACAGTGAAGAAGGAAAAAATAAATACCCTAAAAGGGTCATGCTTTTGTGTGCAATTAGATAACTACTGAGGAGTAAACTTTATTGCCTGTGTGACCAGAAGTGAACAGAGACTAACTCTGGAGTTTGCCCATTACTCACGCTCAAAGAAAAAAAAGCATGGAGGAAATTAGATATTTCTTCAAAATAATTTTGAACTTCGCAGACAGGATTTACTGAAAAAGATGCTTGCCTTTATATCGCAACTTTTATTAGTATGGCATGTCCCAAACATCTACACGGCCAATGTATAGTCAAATCATTTGTAACAATTGTAAGGCTATTGAAGAAAAAACACTTCAGGTTCATGTCTAAAAGAAATTAAAATCAAGGACCTTGCATCAAGTTTTCAAACCTTGATCAGATCCAGTTAGAGTGATAAAGGAGCATTGGAGAAGGTGCAAGAAAGTTTCACAATGATGCCAGAACTGAGAGGATAGAACAACCAGGAAAGAATAGATGTTTGAGAAGTTGAGTATCACTGAGAAAAGACATTTTGTTAAAGCTTTTCATCTTGCATTCATCAGGATAATTTACAAGAACACCAAATCAAAGCAAAAAAAAAAATTATAGTGCATGAGAAGAGACTGTGCTGATTGGTTGGGAACTAAGCTTACGGAGAATGTGCCATCAATTCTGATTGGCAATTAACTTTCAGGCTTCATTTAAATTGTAAATCAGGCACATTGGCTTTGACAGGTCAGGATATTACTCTGAGGAAAAGAGCTCAGAGTATATGTCAACAATGTTGTTCCATTGAAAAGACACAGTGTGTGTCTATGTTTTTTTTAATCTATGAGAAGCAGGGTCCTCTTTATTGGCACACGTAGCTTTCCACAGACAAAACTGCATGCCCAAATGACAATGCTAAATTGATTGGCAGTGTAATTCGTTGCATGTTCATGATTATCCAGCAAAGGTTGTCCAAATATAGAATCACACCTAATATTAGACACTGTATTGCACATTTTGCAAGTGTAGGTTAATCCTATAGTCAATACCTCACTTGCTGCAAACAGTCAAAGGAGATTTTTTTGATATGATCTGCCAGTCTTTGAGACGTACAGTCTACATACCTGGCATCACACCGGCGCTGAAATTCATATACCGTATTCCTCATCTGCGTGATAGGACATTTTGACTTGATGGCAGCATCCTGAATTGTCAAACACTAAGCATGCTTCTTTGTATAGTAACAAAGTGAAACAGCTGCCTTCACCTTTTGTTAAAACCTTTGAGATATCTTACTATTCCAGGGTGATCTGAGGTAGACTGTGCAATTTTCAGGACCAATGGTGACCACCTTGGGCCATTTTATGAGTTTGCATGATATACTGAGAGAAATGGTATGATCAAGTTATTCAGTGTCCTGCAGGATGGCTTTGATAGGTCCTTATTCAGCACCATGTTTGCGGGGTGAACAAATGGATCTGACTCTATTTATAAAGTTGCCGATCAAATCATTTGTATAGTGTGTGGAACTGTAGGAGTACACTGTGTGCATTGACTAGTGAAGGTTTGCAGTGAACAGTAGCATGGAACCCCCTGGGTGATTTTCCAACCAGGAAAAGCAGCTCATTTGATTTTCCATGTCAAACATGAATCTGACTGCAGCATGGAGCCCATTCAGACTAGTAAGGAAATTCTTTGTTACCTATTCAAACTTAAAAAAAAAGGTTTCATCGACATGTTGGAAATAAGCAAGGGTTAGGAGATTAAGCATCATTCCAATGAAGACAGATTGGCTTCCCTTTGAATTGGCATGTTTGTGAGATGTTCTGATGAATGCAAGATGAAAAGTTTTGACAATATGTATCTTTTTCAGCAGCTTCCAGAAAGCCTTAAAAGATTGGAGCTTCTTCCTCTAGAAAAATGCTGATGGGTGAAAATAAAGAATGTATTTAATAGGCTTAGGCTTAGGCTTAGGCTTAGGCTTAGGCTTAGGGTGGAATTTCCACTTGAGGGAAACTCCAAAACCAAGACGGATAATATAACCGTCAGTTAAAAATAAAAAGAGGAATTCAGAAGAAATCTCTTTACCCTGTGGAATGTCAAACTTATTCCTACAAGGAAAGTTCAACTAAATAAGGTAGCAGCATTTAAGGGGAATCTGGATAAACATGAGGGAGGAACCAAAAAGAAACGCTAACACAATGAGTGGAAGAGAGCTTTATGTAGAACATAAACTACCAGCACAGTCTAATCAGGCTGTGCCTGTCTCCTGTGTTGGAGATTCCTTTCAATTGATATATCTTCTGGTGCCTGCACAGTTAGACCTGTCTGAACTTGTCTAAGCTGGTCCAAGTCTGTCTGTACCTGTCTGTACCTGTGTTTACCTTTTTATACTTGCCTTTACCTCTTGGTATCTGTTGTTATCTGTTTACATTCATTTCTAACAGTTTGTTCCTGTCTATAAATTTTCATATTTGTTTGTACCTGTCTGTAAACTATCTAATACTGTTTTTATGGGCTTCTATCTGTCTTCACATGTTTCTACTTGTTTATAGCTGTTTTGATTTGTCTTAATGTGCTTATACCTGTGCTTAAAAGCAAAATACTTCAGATGCTGGAAATCTGAAATAAAAAGTGTTGGTGAAACCCAGTTCTGAAGAAGGATCTGGATTTGAAGCATTAACTCTGTTTCTCTACCATCAGATGTTGTCAGACCTCTGCATTCCTCCTGCATTTCCTGTTTTTATACTTGTGTTTACCTGTTCATACCTGGCTCTACCTGTACATACGAGGTTAGATATATCATTACTTGTTTAGACCTGCCTTTGCTTGCCTGCACCTGTCTGTCCTTGTCATTACCTGTCTGTCCTTGTCATTACCTGCTTGTACCTTTATTTACCTGTCTGTGCCTGCCTTTACCTGTCTGAACCTTTATTTATCTGTCTGTATGTAGCTCTCTTTACCTATTTGTACCTGTCTTTACCTGTCTGTACCTTTATTTCCTTGTCTATTCCTGTCTTTAACAATCTGTCCATATCTTTACTTGTCTGGACCATTCTTTATAAATAGAGGTGGGTGGTGGGGCTGGGTGAAAGACGGCGATAGGTGGTGATTGTGATTCATCAGTGGAAAGGGTGGAACAAATAGGTGGGAAGGAAGATGGACAGATTAGGTCAGGTCAAAGGGTGGGATGGAGAAGGAGGGCTGGATCTGAGATGAGGTGTGGGGTGTGGAGTAGGGAGATTTGGAAGCTGGTGAATTCTATGTTAAGGCTATATGGTTGTAAGCTCCCAAGGCAGAAGATGAGGTGTTCTTCTTCCAATTTGCATTTGGCCTTATTTTGACGGTGGAGGCCGCCCAGAATGGACATGTCATCAGGGGAATGGGAGGTGGAGTTGAAATGACTGGCAACTGGAAAGTGGGGTTGATTGGAGCGTATGGACCATAGATGTTCCCTGAACTAGACCCTGAGTTTGCGCTTGGTCTCTCCAATGTAGAGGAGGCCACAGCAGGAGCAATGGATGCAATAAATCAGGTTAGAGGAAATGTAGGTGAATCCCTGCTTGTCTTGAATGATGCTTTGGGGTTTTGGATGGAGATAAGAGAGGAGATGTGGGGGGCGGTGTGGGGTGAGGTGTGGGAGGCAGTATGGGGTGAGGTGTGGGGGGAGGTGGGAGGGGAGGTGTGGGGTGAAGTGTGAGGGGGGGGAAGAGGTGTGCGGGGGAGAGGTGTGGGGGGGGGGAGAAGTGTGAGGGGGGGAGAGAAGTGTGAAGGGGGAGAGGTGTGTAGGGGAAGGTGTTTAGGGGGAGAGGTGCGGGGGGGGGGGAGGTGCGCGGGGGGAAGGTGCACGGGGGGAAGGTGCGCGGGGGGAAGGTGCGCGGGGGGAAGGTGCGCGGGGGGAGGAGGTGTGGGGGCAGGTGTGAGGGGAGGTGTTGCACCTCCTGCGGCCACAGGGAAATGTGCCAAATGTGGAGGAGAGGATGGTGGGGAGTGTGAAGCTAATGAGGGAGTTGCCGGTCTTCACCTGTCTGTCACTGTCCTTTCCAGTCTGTCCCTGTTTGTACCTATATTTGATGCTTGTACCTGTCTTTACCTGTTTCCACTTTATTTATTTACGCTCTATGTATTTCTCAGCCTCCTTGCCCCTCCCCAGTCCTGGTCCTTCTCTGAAACGTCGACTGACCTGCCCCTCTGATGCTTGATCTGCCGCGTTTTTCCCAGCTCCACACTTTATCGACTCTGACTTTCCAGCATCTGCAGTCCTGTTCCTACCTTTTATATACCTGTCTTACCTCTTTCTACTTGTCTTTATCTGTTTATATCTATTCTAACTGTTTGTTTCTGTCTATGAATTTTTATTTGTGTTTGTACCTGTCATAACTATCTATTGTCATCTTTATGGGCTTCTGCCAGTTGTCACATGTTTATATTTGTTTTGAATTATTTATAGCAGTTTTTATTTGTCTTAAAAGTAAAATACTTCAGACGCTGGAAATCTGAAATAAAAGTAGAAAGTGTTGGTGAAACCCAGTTCTGAAGAAGGGTCATCTTGGATTTGAAGCATTAACTCTGTTTCTCTACCATCAGATGTTGTCAGACCTGCTGCATTTCCTGCTTTTATACTTGTGTTTACCTGTTCATACCTGGCTCTCGGTTAGATATATCATTATCTGTTTAGACCCGTTTTTGCTTGCCTATGCCTGTTTGTAGTTGTCTTTACCTATCTGTCCCTGTCTTTACCTGTTTGTACCTACCTTCATCTGTCTGCGCCTGTCTGCATTTGTCTTTACTTGTCAGAACCTGTATTTATGAGGAGAAAGTGAGGTCTGCAGATGCTGGAGATCAGAGCTGGAAATGTGTTGCTGGAAAAGCGCAGCAGGTCAGGCAGCATCCAGGGAACAGGAGAATCAACGTTTCGGGCATAAGCCTGAAGAAGGGCTTATGCCCGAAACGTCGATTCTCCTGTTCCCTGGATGCTGCCTGACCTGCTGCGCTTTGTCAGCAACACATTTCCAGTGCAGAACCTGTATTTACCATTGTCTGACCATGTTTTCACCTGCTTGGATCTGTCTTTACCTTTACCTGTCTGGGAGAAAGTGAGGTCTGCAGATGCTGGAGATCAGAGCTGAAAATGTGTTGCTGGAAAAGCGCAGCAGGTCAGGCAGCATCCAAGGAACAGGAGAATCGACGTTTCGGGCATAAGCCCTTCGTCAGGAATGAGGAAAGTGTGTCCAGCAGGCTAAGATAAAAGGTAGGGAGGAGGGACTTGGGGGAGGGGCTTTGGAAATGCGATAGGTGGAGGGAGGTCAAGGTGAGAGTGATAGGCTGGAGTGGGGTGGGGGCGGAGAGGTCAGGAAGATGATTGCAGGTTAGGAAGGCGGTGCTGAGTTCGAGGGATTTGATTGAGACAAGGTGGGGGGAGGGGAAATGAGGAAACTGGAGAAATCTGAGTTCATCCCTTGTGGTTGGAGGGTTCCCAGGCAGAAGATGAGATGCTCTTCCTCCAACCGTCATGTTGCCATGGTCTGGCGATGGAGGAGTCCAAGGACCTGCATGTCCTTGGTGGAGTGGGAGGGGGAGATGAAGTGTTGGGCTACAGGGTGGTTGGGTTGGTTGGTCCAGGTGTCCCAGAGGTGTTCTCTGAAACGTTCCGCAAGTAGGCGGCCTGTCTCCCCAATATAGAGGAGGCCACATCGGGTGCAGCGGATGCAATAGATGATGTGTGTGGAGGTGCAGGTGAATCTATGGCGGATATGGAAGTGTCCCTTGGGGCCTTGGAGGGAAGTAAGGGGGGGGAGGTGTGGACGCAAGTTTTGCATTTCTTGCGGTTGCAGGGGAAGGTGCCGGGAGTGGAGGTTGGGTTGGTGGGGGGAGTGGACCTGACGAGGGAGTCACGGAGGGAGTGGTCTTTTCGGAACGCTGATAGGGGAGGGGAGGGAAATATATCACTGGTGGTGGGGTCCGTTTGGAGGTGGCGGAAATGACGGCGGATGATACGTTGTACATGGAGGTTGGTGGGGTGGTAGGTGAGGACCAGTGGGGTTCTGTCCTGGTGGGGGTTGGAGGGGCGGGGCTCAAGGTCGGAGGAGCGGGAAGTGGAAGAGATGCGGTGGAGGGCATCGTCGACCACGTCTGGCGGGAAATTGCGGTCCTTGAAGAAGGAGGCCATCTGGGTTGTACGGTTTTGGAACTGGTCCTCCTGGGAGCAGATGCGGCGGAGACAAAGGAATTGGGAATATGGGATGGCGTTTTTACAGGGGGCAGGGGGCGAGGAGGTGTAGTCTAGGTAGCTGTGGGAGTCGGTCGGTTTATAGTAAATGTCCGTGTCGATTCGGTCACCCGAGATAGAAATGGAAAGGTCTAGGAAGGGGAGGGAGGAGTCTGAGACGGTCCAGGTGAATTTGAGGTCAGGGTGGAAGGTGTTGGTAAAGTGGATGAGCTGTTCAACCTCCTCGTGGGAGTACGAGGCAGCGCCGATACAGTCATCGATGTAGCGGAGGAAAAGGTGGGGGGTGGTGTCAGTGTAGCTGCGGAAGATGGACTGTTCCACATATCCTACGTCTCCTTCGTCTCCGCCGCATCTGCTCCCAAGAGGACCAGTTCCAAAACTGTACAACCCAGATGGCCTCCTTCTTCAAGGACCGCAAATTCCCCCCAGATGTAGTCGACGATGCCCTCCACCGCATCTCTTCCACTTCCCGCTCCTCCGCCCTTGAGCCCCGCCCCTCCAACCGCCACCAGGACAGAACCCCACTGGTCCTCACCTACCACCCCACCAACCTCCATGTACAACGTTTCATCCGCCGTCATTTCCGCCACCTCCAAACGGACCCCACCACCAGTGATATATTTCCCTCCCCTCCCCTATCAGCGTTCCGAAAAGACCACTCCCTCCGTGACTCCCTCGTCAGGTCCACTCTCCCCACCAACCCAACCTCCACTCCCGGCACCTTCCCCTGCAACCGCAAGAAATGCAAAACATGCGCCCACACCTCCCCCCCCTTACTTCCCTCCAAGGCCCCAAGGGACACTTCCATATCTGCCACAAATTCACCTGCACCTCCACACACATCATCTATTGCATCCGCTGCACCCGATGTGGCCTCCTGTACATTGAGGAGACAGGCCGCCTACTTGCGGAACGTTTCAGAGAACACCTCTGGGACACCTGGACCAACCAACCCAACCACCCCGTAGCCCAACACTTCAACTCCCCCTCCCACTCCACCAAGGACACGCAGGTCCTTGGACTCCTCCATCGCCAGACCATGGCAACACGACGGTTGGAGGAAGAGCGCCTCATCTTCTGCCTGGGAACCCTCCAACCACAAGGGATGAACTCAGATTTCTCCAGTTTCCTCATTTCCCCTCCCCCCACCTTGTCTCAATCAAATCCCTCGAACTAAGCACCGCCTTCCTAACCTGCAATCATCTTCCTGACCTCTCCGCCCCCACCCCACTCCGACCTATCACTCTCACCTTAACCTCCCTCCACCTATCGCATTTCCAAAGCCCCTCCCCCAAGTCCCTCCTCCCTACCTTTTATCTTAGCCTGCTGGACACACTTTCCTCATTCCTGACGAAGGGCTTATGCCCGAAACGTCGATTCTCCTGTTCCTTGGATGCTGCCTGACCTGCTGCGCTTTTCCAGCAACACATTTTCAGCTCTTTACCTGCCTGGACCTGTTTCTACCCATCTTTACTTGTCACAGTCTGTATTTACCTACCTTTACCCGTTCGGACCCATCTTTACCTGTCTGTACCCGTATATACCTGTCTATACCCATTTATATGTTCCTGAATTCCTGAAGAAGGGCTTATGCCTGAAATGTCAATTCTCCTGCTCCTCGGATGCTGCCTGGCCTGCTGTGTTTTTCAACACCACATTTTTCAACTCTGGTACTCCAGCATCTGCAGTCCTCACTTTCTCCTATACCCATATATACCTGCATATACCTGTCTGTATCCGTATATATACCTGTTTGTACCTGTCTGTGCCCATATATACCTGTCTGTATCCATATATACCTGTCTGTACCCATATATATCTGTCTGTACACATATATACCTGTTTGTAGCTGTACATACTTGTATATACCTGTCTGTACCCATATATACCTGTTACTAGCTGTATACACCTGTCTGCAGCTGTATACACCTGTATCCACCTGTCTCTACTTGTATGTACCTGTCTGTACCCATTTGTCGCTGTATATACCAGTTTGTACCTGTATATACATGTCTGTACCCGTATATACCTGTCTGCACCTGTATCCAGTTGTATGTACCCATTTGTATCTGTATATACCTGCATGTACCTGTCTGTACCCGTATATACCTGTTTGGGAACATATATAAACATACAGATTAGGAGCGGAGGTAAGCCATCTGATCTCTTAGACACACTCCACTATTCAATAAATCATGGTTGGTGTGTTTTTATTTGATAGTCCTCATTCCTATCCATGCTGATAAACCTTGATTCTTGTGAACCTAAGGAAGCTGCAGGGAGATTTACATAGAGCATAAACACGAACATGGCCAGCTTCTCTTTCATTTCTGTCCTAAACTGGTGACCTCTAATTTTAAGACATAATCCCCCTTGTTCTGGAATCTCCCCCATTAGGAAACTTCCTTTCCTGTCAAGACCATCCTGGATCTTAGACAGTTCAAGCAAGTCACCCCCCACTCTTTTAAACTCTAGTGGACACACACTGTCCAACCTTTTCTCATAAGACAACCCACATATTCCAGATATCAATCTCCTCTGATCCACTTCCAATGCATTTACATCTTTTCTTGAAAAAGGAGACGAAAACTGCACACAATATTCGAGATGTGGCCTCATCGATGTCCTTACTTTTATATTCAATTCCTTTCATTCTTCTTAATTACTTGCTGTTCCTACATATTAACATTTTGTAACTCATGTCCCAGAACACCTAAATCTTTCTGCAGCTTGGATTGATGCAATTGTTCTCCACTTAAGTAATAGTCTATTTTTGTGGTCTTCCTGTCAAAGTGAAATCATGTGTGCAGTTTTGGTCTCCTTATCACCAGAAAGATATTTCTGCTGTAGAGGGTGTGCAACAAAGGTTTACCAGACACGTTCCTAAGATGATGACATTGTCCTCTGAAGAGATATTGGGAAACTGGGCCAGTATTCTCTAGTATTTCAAAGAATGAGAGATGATCTCATTGAAAGTATATAATATTTAAAAAGGGGAGACAAATAGATGCAGGTAAGATGTTGTAGCATTTGAATATGTTCCAGATAAAGCTTGATAGATTTTGGATTAGCAGGAGCATATAGGGTCATGGAGATGGGGATGGTTTGGGTAAAATGACTTGAACTGTTGGATCAGCCATGATGGTATTGAATGGCAGCGTAGGCCTGAAGGAAGCAATGGCCTATACCTGATCCAACGACCTATATATGTGGTACCTTGTCAAGTACAGTTCCCCTTTATCCATAACCTGTGTTGTGTCATCAAAGAACTTGAATAAGTTGGTTAAACAGTATTTCCCTTTCATAAAACCATGTTGATTCTTCAAAATTATCAAGTTTTTCTAAGTACCAGCTACAACTTCCTCAATGTTAGGTTCTAACAGCTTCCTCAGGTATCAAGGTGGCCAACAGCTTCCTGTTTACTGCCTCCCTCCCTTCTTGAACGAGGTGGTTATACATGTTACTTTGCAGTCTGACAGAACATTCCATATTTTAGAGAGTTTTGGAAAATGAACTCCAACATGTTTGCTACCTCACTGGCCATTTCTCTTAAGAAGCTACAGTGAAGCCCATCAGGACCCACAGAAATGTCATCTTACAGCTCCATCAGTTTACTCAGTACTGCTTCCTTCATTAGATTTAGATTACTTTACAGTGTGGAAACAGGCCCTTCGGCCCAACAAGTCCACACCGACCCGCCGAAGCACAACCCATACTCCTACATTTACCGCTTACCTAACACTACGGACAATTTAGCATGGCCAATTCACCTGACCTGCACATCTTTGGACTGTGGGAGGAAACCGGAGCACCCGGAGGAAACCCACACAGACACAGGGAGAATGTGTAAACTCCACACGGTCAGTCACCTGAGGCAGGAATTGAACCCGGGTCTCTGGCACTGTGAGGCAGCAGTGCTAGCCACTGTGCCACCGTACCGCCCACCATTCCTTCATGATTGTCACTTCACCAAATCCCTCTCTCACTTCCACTCCTGATTAACAACTATCATTGGAATTATCTTTGTAACATGTACAGTGAAGATAAAAGCAAAATACTTATTCATTTCACCTGTTACTTGCTTATAAACTACCCTTCTCACTCTCCAGAGGACAACTCCTATTATTTTCCTGTTCTCTTTTTAAATACCTACAGAAACACTAGCTTCCTCTCATAGTCTAGTTTCTTTTTGCTCATTAATCTTTGTCATTTTCTGCGATTCCATAAATTCTGACTAAGCATCTGACCTGTCACTCAACTTAGGTGCTTTTTTATTAAGTTTGATACTTTCCTTAACTTATTTAGTTAACCACAGATTAAATCCCCAATTCTTAGGACTTCTCCTTGCATTAGGAACATACTTATTCTGAGTTGACTGAAATATCCCTTTAATGTTAATCACTGTCTTCTATTAATCTATCCTTTAGCTTAGTTTCACAGTTCACTTCAATTTAGTTCAATTTTCAAGCCCACAAAGTTGTCCTTATTTAAAGATTAAAATATGAGTCTTAGACCCAATCTTCTCCCTTTTAAACTGAATGTAAAATTCAATCATACTATGATTGCTGCTACCTAGTGGCATCTTAACTTTGTGGATAATTAATCTTGTCACATTACACAGATCTAGTAGAACATGTTGCTTTAAGAAATGATCCTTCTCCAGGCATGGTGGCTCAGTGGTTAGCACTACTGCCTCACAGCGCCAGGGACCCAGGTTCAATTCCCGCCTTGGGCAACTGTCTGTTGGAGTTTGCACGTTCTCCCCGTGTCTGCGTGGGTTTCCTCCCACAGTCCAAAGATGTGCAGGTTAGGTGAATTGGCTATGCTAAATTGCCCATAGTGTTAGGTACATCAGTTAGGGGGGAATGGGTCTGGGTGGGTTGCTCTTCGGAAGGTCGGTGTGGACTTGTTGGGTCGAAGGGCCTGTTTCCACACTGTAGTAAATCTAATCTATCAAATTAATAATTTGATTTTCCCAGTATCTATGTAAATTAAAATCACCCATGATCATCATTGGCCCTTTATCACAAACACCAATGTTTGTGTTCTATATTGTGGTTACTGTTTGACAGCCTGAAGACCAACCCTAAAAATCACTTACTTCCCCGAATATTCCTTAACTCCAACCAAACCAATTCAACATCCTGATGTCCTGAAAAGGTCACCTCTACAGTTGCACAAATGTCAACATGAATTAACAGAGCCACTCCTGCACTTTTACCTAGTTTCCAATTCTTCTTGAATGTTATATACCCATCAATATTCATTTGTATCTGTTTATACCTGTCTTTATTTCTTTACACTTGCTTTTACATCTTTATTCTTGATTATACCTTTCTTGTTCTATGTTTACGTGTTTGTATGTGTCAGTACTTGCTATATCTCCTTATACTTGTCTATACTTGCTAGTATCTGTTTAAATTTCTTCCTACATCTGTCTTTGTGTGTTGGAAATCATGTCTCACTAACTTGATTGAGTTTTTTGAAGAAGTATTGAAGAGGACTGGTGAGGGCAGAGTGGACGTGATCTATATGGGGGTCAGTAAGGCGTTCGACAAAGTTCCTCATGGTAGACTGGTCAGCAAGGTTAGATTACATAGAAGAGATGGAGAAGTAGCCATTTCGAATCAAAACTGGCAAAAAGGTAAAAGGTAAAGGGGTGACCTTATAGAAATTCATAAAATCATGAAGGGCATGGATAGGATAAGCAGACAAGGTCTTTTCCCCAGAACAAAACTAGGGGGCATCGGTTTAAGGTGAGAAGGGAGGCACCTTTTTCACACAGATGGTGGTGTGTTTATGAAATGAGCTGCTAGAGGAAGTGGTGGAGGCTGGTACGATTATAGCATTTAAAAGGCATCTGGATGGGTGTAGGAGTAGGAAGGCCTTGGAGAGATATGGGCAAATACTAGCAAATGGGATTAGATTTATTTAGGATATCTGGTCGGCATGGACAAGTTGGACTGAAGGGTCTGTTTCCATGCTGTACATCTCTATGACTCTGCGCATGTTTCTATCTGTGTTTACCTGTTTATAGCTTTCAATGCCTTTAAGAACAAAACAGCGAATTGTAAGATTAAGGTTAGAGAGGGAGACATCTATAAACAAGATTGAATTATGAGCAAGAATACGTGTACAAGGGCTCCAAAATGTGGCAACAAGCAGGTATCAAAGTGAGGGACCGATGGAGTTCCAGACCAATAGTAATTCATACTGGAACACTGCAGAGTGAAATAGACAGGCCTGCTAAGTTACAAGTTGCTGTTAGCCAGGTTTGATTTGATTTGATTTATTATTATCAAATGTACTCAGGTATAGTATAAAGTATTGTTTAACATGCTTTCTCAGGAATATCATACCTTATGTAAGTACGTTAGGATAATAGAACAGAATGCAGTATACAGTGTTACAGCTGCAGAGAACATCCAGAGAAAGATCCACTCTAATATACAAGAGGTCTGATCACAAGTCTGATAACAGATGGAAGGAAACTGTTCTTGAATCTATTCGTACATGCTTTCAAACTTTTGTATTGACTGCCCAATGGAAGAGGGTAGATGATAGTATGACCGGGGTGGGAGAGGCCTTGGATTATGTTGCTTGTTTTTCCGAGGAAGTACAGATGGAGTCAATGGATGGAAGGCTGGTTTGCGTGATGGACCGGGATGTATTCACAACTCTCTAATTTCTTTCTATCTTGGGTAGAGCAATTGCCATACCATGGCATGATGCATCGAGATAGAAAACATTCTATGGTGTGGTTTCAATATTTAAAGGGTCTTTAAGGATATCAAAGCATATCAGAAGATGTCTAATACCCCTGCTGAATGATGACATGTCAATGAAACCCAGGCAATGTTCTGGGGACCTGGGTTCAAATCTCACCCCAGCTTAGGGTGGTATTTGAACTCAATAACAGTCTAGAAATAAGAGTCTAATGATGTTCTTTGGGGGAGGAAATCTGCCATATGATACCCACATTGGAATTTTCAGTTATTCAGAACCCTTCAAATTGGAGGCAACAATCTCAAGGGAACACTCAAAGAGGAGCAGGTTAAGGAGTCACTGATACAAAAATAAGCACAATATCTTTAAAATAGAAATCAGGAGATACTGCTTCACAAAGTTGTGAGGATTTAAAGAAAACTTTCAATGTTATTGGCTGTGACAGAAAGTGTGAAGTTTGAAACTGGATTGGACAGGTGTTGAAGGGAAATGGGAAGCAGAAAAGTAATCCAGAATGTTTGTTTACATGGAGGCTAAACATCCATAGGGACTCACCTGTCTCTGTGTTCTCTATATTTCCATCAATATGAAGCCAACAGAGATTGATTGCAGATGGGATTAAACAACAAAGCTTCTAGACACAACTAACTGAGAGAAAGATTCCGAAGCAAAGTGACAACCTACAAACCTGCAACAACAGAAAGCCAAACTCAGCAGAGTGTCGGTGAACACAGTCTCGGGCTCTTACCTGTAATACCTGGTGGACCGGGGAGACCTGGATGTCCATGACCTTTCTCACCTCGATCGCCCTTCTCTCCTTGTTTTCCTTCATTTTAAAAAAAATGCAAAGATTGGGTGAGATTCCAGAACCAGCTACAGAACTTCATCATCAGTAAATGTACAATCATTGAACTTAATTCACTATAGTAATCAGCAAAGGGTTCTACTTGACCAGTATATTGTTTTTGACATACTGTCTTAAAAATAGTGACTTGGTTGAGGGTCGGTTTAGTTCAGTTGGCTGGACAGTTGGTTTACGGAGCCGAGGTTACCATGAAGGACTGTCCTTCTCAACCTCTCCCCTTGCCAGAGGTGTGGTGGTCCTCGGGTTAAATCACTACCAGTCATCTCTCTCTAATGAGAGTGGAGCCCCGTGGTCTCATAAGACTATGGCGACTTGACATAAATGATTTGGGTTTCTGAGAAACTTCCATCATGTTATATCAGACAATTCAAGCTATGATCCCACAAGTGGCCTACTTGTAAACTGCTCCTTGTCAATATATCCCCATCCTTAACATGTCTTTGTCACAACTAGATAAAAAATAAAATGCCCTCTGCTGAGCCCTAATATCTCTCAGTCACAGTCAAAGAAGACTCCCCTCCCCCCACTGCAACTGTTACAATTTCATTTACAACATTAGTCATCCTATGGGCTCTCTCACCAAGGTTACCAATTGAGGACTGCATAGACTCAGACACATGAAGTAGGTGCTCTCTAGGAAGTAGTTTCTGGCCACTCTACACTCACTTCAGGATCCTCACAGCTCACAGAACGAGAGATCTTCAACCTGCCAGTACTGAACTGGAGCTGAACTGTGCAGATCTATAACTAGTGGCCTATGTTAATGCAGCAAATAGATATACAGGTGATTAGCATTAATCAATTGAGTAGGTATAAAGAAGGACGAAGAAGGGCCAGAGTATGAAAACAGCTGCAAGACTGACTCATTAATAAACTTTATCCACAAAGAAAGCTTCCTGTCTCACTGACTGGATTGGACCCAGATTGACATTAAGAGTAGAGGTTGGTTGTCTGAAGGTGAAGATAGGAAACTCAGAGCTCTTTTCAGTCCAAACATTGTAAGTGGAGTTACTTTTAAGAAGAATGGCTGAAATCAAATGCAAAGTATCTGGATATGACATTCTACTCATGTTGTGTGAAGTTGAACATTACGATGAATTTAAAAATGAAGTGAATAATGGGCAAGGGTTAGGACTTTACCTTGTCTCTGTACTTCCTCCGGGAACAAAGATCGAAGGTAATGTATTCTAAACAAGTGGATACTGAGGAAGATTTGGAAATGCTATTAAACTTTATAAAAAGATGACCTATTAGATAGAGACATGGACAGACTTTGATAAATTTAGAAGGCAGCAGGACAGATATTTTATGGAAGTCTGATTGACTAGGCTGAGGGGATAGCAGGAACGTCCTATGAGGAGACATTGGTTCAACTGAGCCTGTATTCATAAAAATTCAGAAAAGAGAGAGGGGATCTGATTGAAACATAAAAATTCTCGCCAGGCTGGACAGTTAGATTTAGGAAGGAAAATGTTTTCTCTGGTTGGGGAATCTAGAACCAAGGGACACAATCTCAGGATAGAGAGTAGACTATTTAGGACTGAGATGAGGAGGAATTATCTAACCACAGAAGGCTGCGGAGGTCAGCCACTAAATATATTTAAGCATGAGGCAAACACATTTTTAGATTTAAAGGCAACAAAGGGTTTGTGGAGAAAGTGGAAATATAGCATTGAGACCGAGGATCAGCCCATGATTATTGTGAATGGTGGAACAGACCCAAAAGGATGAATGACCAACTCCTACTCCTTACTTCTATGTTTCTATAAAATGGAATTTAACAGACCACCTATACATTTGCAAAAAGTCTACTTGGAGATTCCCCATTCAGTTCTTGTCTTTAAATAGCTGGACTCTGTTAAGGTGTTAAACATGGACGGCCTGCTAATATCAAGTGGAGTTAGATATTCAATAAGAAAGACATTTTTGGAACAGAATCTAAAGTCTTAAAAAAACTTTGGAAAAAATTTATTCCTGGGGACTTACATGGGTCAAATGTGGCATTAAGCATGGCACAAAGAATGGAGCATTACCTGGTACTGGCAGTGCAGACCATACAGATACAGGCTGAAAGTGTCAACAAAAGAAGAATTAGAACCAAAAGAGATGAGGATATCTGGAAATAAAGAATGGGAAATATAATAGAGAAAATGAACTACAGGAATGTGTGTGGTATGATCAACAGGCTTTTTTTGATGCATTTTGAGATAGCATTATGCAATGAATTGTCGTAAATGAAATAACACTTTGAAAGGCTTTTGAAATCATGTACAAGTTGAAAGGTTGGGGAGGAGAAGATGGTGACACTGTTCAGGAAGGGGGAATTGTACTAGCTACAGTCCAGTAATGAATGTTTTAGTTATAGACTCATTCAATTGTGCTGTGTTGGACAATACAAACGTGGAATGGATGTAGAGTGCCTTTGTTAAAATGTTATGGAGAAAATACAGACCCGAGTAAAGTGAAGGAATTTGAGAGTTCTAGATGACAACATGCTGAGACCACAAGAAAGGCTTGTGATTCAATGTGAAATAGCTGAGGCAAAACATTTTACGAGCAGAGACAGGGCATCAAATACCTTTATTATTCATCAGGCTGACTGTGAAAAGGGGTCAGATAAAACTTGACATGTTTTTGTAAAGTCACTTTCCACAACCTGAATGTTATTATATTCCTTTAACAAGATCTAACCTCTTTAATAAAAGTATTAAGCAGGTATAAATGGGATCAGGCATAAATGGGATCAGGAGAATAGATGTTTAAAGGAAAAGAGGCTAATTTCTGAACCAGGTGGTCACAATCTAACAATACGGGTAGGCCACTTAGGAGTGAGGAGAAATCTTTTCACCCAGACAGTGGTGATTCGTGTGGAATTCTCTGCCACAGGCAGCAGTTGAAGTCAAAATACTGGATGTTTTCAAGAAAGAGTTAGATATAGTTAGTGTCTGAGAGCCTTCGGCCAGCTCACCATGTCAATGCTGACCAACGAACACTAAACTATATTAATCCCATTTACCTGCACTTGGTCCATAGCTAACATACCCCGGCATTTTATGTGCTCATCGAGATGCTTCTTAAATATTGCAAGAGTACCTGCCTCCACCACCCTGTCAGGCAGCATGTTCCATATTTCCACCATCCACTGGGTGAAAAATTGCTTTCTCAGATCTTCTTCAAACCACTTACTCCTCACCTTAAACGTATGCCCTCTGATATTATACATGTCTGCCATAGGGAAGAGATTCTCATCATTGACTTTGTCTGTGCCCCATAATTTTGTACACCTCAATCAGATCACCACCCAGCCTCACCTGCTCCAGGGAAACAAATCCAGTTTATCCAGTGTCTCTTCAAAACGGAGACTTTCCATCCCACGCAACATCATGGTGAATAACCTCTGCATCCTTCCCAGTGCAATCACGACATTCCAAGAATGTGGCAACTAGAATTGCACACAGTCTTCCATCTGTGGCCTAACCAATGTTTTTTAAAGTTTTAATAAGACTCCTTTACTCTAATATTCTATGCCTCAGCTAATGAAGGCAAGAGTCCTGTATGCCTTCTTCACCACCCTGTCTACCTGTGCTAACATCTTTAGGGATCTATGGATCTGTACACCAAGGTCCCTTTGTTCCTCATTTATCCCTAGGGACCTACCACTCATTGTGTATATCCTTCCCTTATTAGGCTTTCCAAAATGCATCACCTCACACTTATTAGGATTAAATTCCATTTGCCGTTGTTCTGCCTAATTTACAAGCTAAGCAATATCAGACTACAGCCTGAGACCATCCTCCTCACTATCAATAACACCCCCAATTTTTGTGTCATCTGCAAATGTACTAATTATACCTTCTATTATTCACATCCAAGTTGTTAATGTACATGACAAAGAACAAGACGTCCAGCAGTGACTCCTGTGGTACACTGCTGTTCAAAGGCTTTCAACTACAAAAACAGCCCTCCATTGTCACCCTCTCCCTCCTATGTGCAAGGCTCTTTTGGATCCAGTTTGCCAAATTACCTGCAACTCCTTGGGCTCTTACATTTTGGACCAGGCTTCCATGTGAGAGCTTGTCAAAAACCTTACTGAAGTCCATGTAAACCATATCCTCATCAATATATTGAGTCACCCTTTCAAAAACTCAATTAAGTTAATCAGACAGGATCTTTCTCTGACAAATCTGTGCTGACTATTTCTGATCAAACCCTGTCTTTCCAAGAGTTGATTAATCCTGTCTTCCAGAATTTTTTCCAATAATTTCTCTGCCAGTGACATCAGGCTAACTGGCCTGTAATTACCTACTGCCCTTCATGAACAAAGAAACCATGTTAGTATCCTCTTGTCATCTGGCATTTCACCGGTGGCCAAAAAGTATTAAATATCTCTCCCAGGCCCCAGCAATCTCCTCCCTTGACTCCTATAGTAGCCTGGGATACATCTCATCAGGCCCTGGGAATTTATGTACCTTAGCATGGTCTAGAACCTCACCATCTCGAATAAAATCTCCAGCTACAATATCTTTCTCCTCTGTGAATACAGATGTTAAGTATTCATTAAAGATCTTATCCCCGGTTCCATGCACAGGCTACTTCGTTGGTCTCTAATAGATCCCACTCTTTCCCTTAATATACTTACAGAAAGTTTTGGGGTTTTTCTTGATCCCAAAGATCTGTCAAAGATATTTCATAGCCTCTCTTTGCCCTCCTAATTTCCATTATAAGCAATCTCTTACACTCTCTATTCTTCTGAAGGAACTCCCCTGTTTCTAATGTGTGGTATCTGACATGTACAGAAGACATATGGTGTGTTAGGTTTCATTGGTAGAGGAATTGAGTTCCGGAGCCGCAATATCATGCTGCAACTATACAAAATGCTAGTGCGGCCACACTTGGAATATTGTGTACAGTTCTGGTCTCCATATTTCGGGAAGGACGTGGAAGCATTGGAAAAGGTGCAGAGGAGATTTACCAGGATGTTGCCTGGTCTGGAGGGAAGGTCTTATGAGGAAAGGCTGAGAGACTTGCGTCTGTTCTCATTGGAAAAAGAAGGTTAAGAGGGGATTTGATAGAGACATACAGGATGATCAGTGAATTAGATAGGATAGACAGTGAGAGTTTTTGTCCTAGGATGATGACGTCAGCTTGTATGAGGGGGCACAACTACAAATTGAGGGGTGATAGATTTAAGACAGATGTCAGAGGCAGGTTCTTTACACAGAGAGTGGTAAGGGCATGGAATGCCCTACCTGCTAATGTAGTTAACTCAGCCACATTAGGGAGATTCAAACAATCCTTGGATAAGCACATGGATGATGATGATGGGATAGTGTAGGGGGACGAGCTGAGAATAGTTCACAGATCGGCGCAACATCATGGGCCGTTGGGCCTGTTCTGTGCTGTATTGTTCCATGTTCTATATGCTTCTTTTTCTTTATCTAACTCTCGATATCCCTTGACAATCTGAACATTCTGCCCTTGCCCTTAGATAAAGGAGGAAAGTAACCTGGGTGATTTGGCAGTGGATAAGAATTGGCCAGTGTTTGTGAAAACATCCCTGAATATATAAAAAAAGAATGAGACTGAGTTGTTAATAAACCCTTTCCACAAGGAAAGGTTTCTGTCTCACTGACTGGCATGAATCCTGACTTGACACCCTGCACATACAGGACAGCAAATATTGGAACATTAATCAATAAGATGCAGATTATTATTTATTATGTGTGTGCAGGGCGTTCATATTCATCCACCAGACAGAGATTGCTTTACCTCTTACCTTTGGGCCCGGTATTTCCGATCTGGCCTTGAACACCTGGCAGACCAGGTAAGCCGCGAGGCCCAGGAATCCCATGATCCCCTTGTTCACCAGAAGAGCCTGGCTTTCCAGGCGGTCCAGGGGGCCCAGTCATCCCTGCTCCTCCCAGTACTGCTCGTTTGGCACTGACTGCGACTGCGGCTAATTGTTCTGTAACACATCCAAAAAATGTGATTCAGTATGAACTGTTCAGACACCACAGATACAGTGATCAGCGTTCTGTAATTCTGGTCACACAATCAGATAAAGACACTTGCAAGAGTTCTTTTATAGAGTAGTATAGTAGCTGGTTTATTGTTTATTGTTGTTGTTATATTTTCATATTTTTGTAATTTTATAATTTTGTAAAGATTTTCAATAAAAGTACTTTTAAAAAAAAGACACTTGCAAAAAGGAAAATTGTCAGGTATTCAGGACAACAATACATCATGCACTAATATTCTGTGACATACAGACTGAGTGGGATCCTCACACTGAGGATTGGCGTGTGTCAAGCTGAAATTGCTGAGCTCAAAGTTGAGTCCAGAAGACTGTGAAGTTCCTAATTGCAAAAGGACTTATTGTTCCCTGAGCTAAAGAAAAGAGTTAATGGAGAGGTGCCGTGGTCCGAGCGCAGACAAATCAGAGTGGAAGTGAAACAGAGAATTCAAATTATGGGTGGCTAGAAGCTCAGTGTCATACTGGGGGCATGCGCACAGGGCAGGGAGGGGCTAGAAAACAGTCACCCATTGTGCATTTCATTTCCCCAGGGTAGAGCACTCTGCACTGTACAGACACAAAACAATGAGTTGAAATTTCTACAAGAGAATTGCCATTTCAACTGGTAGGTATGTTTGGGATCTTGAAAGTGAGGTATGAGGAAGTAAAAGGGTGTTAATATGGGAAGGTGCTCTGGGAAGAAGGCGAGGTGTTGAGGATGATTGAGGAGTAAGTGTAAAAGTTAAGGTGCAAGGGAATAAAGTTGAGGTTTTTGCAAAGTATAATAACAATTTACATTTATGTAGCACCTTTAATACAATGGACCATCGCACAGTGCTTCACAGGAGCAGTGTAGAACAAAGTAAGCCACTTGGCTGTATAAGGAAGTGTTAGGTCTGATAACCCAAAGAAGTGCTTCAAAGGAGGAAAGTGAGGTGGAGTGGTAGATGGGGTTAAGGAGGGAGGCCCAGATCTTGGCTGAAGGCAACTGCAGGTGGGGCCACCAATAGAGGAATAGTTATAACTGGAAATGCACAAGAGGCCAGAATTAGAGATGTGGAGATATTTTTTGGGCTGTGAGACAGGAGGGGATTAGAGAGATGGAAGGGTGGGGGGGGGAGCAGAGAGAGAGGAAGGGGTGGCAAGGTCATGGATAGATTAGAAAACAAGGTTCAGTATTTTAAAATCAAAAATATTGCTAAACCAGCAGCTGGTGTAAGTCTTAGGCTACAGTGTCACATGATGTATTGCCATCAATACACCATTTCCGAACCAGGAACAAATACAGGAGGCTGGATAAACAATGTGACCATAAAGAATCAGGACAGCAGTGAGGAGAGGTGGTGGTGAGGTAGAGCAGGGTGTGGTCAGTGTAAATGGGAAATCTAACATTGTGCCTTCAGATACAGGTGTAGACAGAAAAGAAAGGATGGGACAAGGACCAATCCTAGGGGAACATCTATTGATGGGTGGCATGGTGGCTGAGTGGTTAGCATCACTGCCTCACAGCGCAAGGGACCTGGGTTCAATTCCAGCCTCAGGCAACTCTGTGTAGAGTTTCCACATTCTCCCCATGTCTGCATCGGTTTCCTCCCACAGTCCAAAGGTGTGCAGGTTAGGTGAAGTGAACATGCTAAATTATCCTTGTGTTCAGGGATGCATTAGTTAGGGGTAAATGTAGAGTAATAATGTAGGGAAATGGGTCTGGGTGGGTTCCTCTTTGGAAGGTCAGTGTGAACTTGTTGGTCAAATGACCTGTTTCCATACTGTAGGGATTCTATTCTATGATTCTATGACGATCTAGAGCAAAGGAATAGGAACAGCAATAGAAATCTTTGCCAGTGATTCTCTAACTACGACAGCAATAGGTGAGAACAGGTCTCCCTCAGACACTGGAGACAGGCTGGAGGAGGATGGTGTGGCTACCAATGTCAAAGGCAGGTCAAGAACGATATTCTGGGAAAGAATGTCAGCCAGAGCCAGAGACACTGGGGTGTGACCTTGAGAACAGCTGCTTCAATACTGTGGCAGGAGTGGAAATCTGATTGAAGAGATTCAACCCTGGGCTTCAACAATAGATGGGAATGGATTTGACAGACTTTGGTGAAGGAAGGGAGGTTGAAATGGGACAAATGTTTGTCAGGATGGAGAGGATGTGGATTGTTTTCTGGAGAAAAGTGAAATATCAGCTGAAGATGTATCAACAACATCAGCTACATGGGGGACTAGGAGGAGAGTTTAGTGGGAACAGGATTGAGAAAGCAGGAGGTGGGTCTCATGGACATGGTGCACTTGGAGAGGACACAATGTGAGCTCAGGGCACCTTTACAGAAGTTTCATCAAATAGAAGGAAGGGACGCAGAAAAGCTACCTGATTGGATGGTTCCATCTTAGGTGACCAAGGCTGCACTTACTGGTGGAGGTGGAAATGGATGGGACATGAGAACAGGGTTTAAACAGACAGCTGGAAGCATACAGCAAGATCCTGGGGTTACCTGTACAATTCAGGGCTGGTTTTAGCAGACCAGACAGCCTGGGGTTACCAGTACAATTCAGGGCTGGTTTTAGCAGACCAGACAGCCTGGGGTTACCTGTATAATTCAGGGCTGGTTTTGGCAGACCTGACAGCCTGTACAATTCAGGGCTAGTTTTAGCAGACCCGACAGCTTGGGGTTACCTGTACAATTCAGGGCTGGTTTTAGCGGACCAGATGAAGAGCTGATCGTGCTTGAAGAATTACAAGCAGATTTGATGGTGATTAGCTAAATCCTTTCAGGTCTGTGTTCATGAGATTAAAGGGTGTGCAAGGAATAGCTTCATCAAGAACTTAGGCTGCAAGATGAAAGTGAGAGTGTGGATGATCAAATCAGTAGCTGCAGAAATAGGACAAATGGAGAGTTAAAGACGAGAGAGTTAGAATGACAGTGACAGACAGACACACTGACTTGACATACATACAATGACATACATGGACATAGACACACGCACATTCTGATAGTGATGCAACAGTCTCTGACAGTGACTAAACAATCACTGACAATGACAGTGACACACACACACACACCCACTCTGAAAGTGGCACACACATATACACACACACACTAATAATGACATGCATAGACATGGACACCACACTAACAATGACATGGACTGATATGGACACAGACACTCTGACAATGACACACAGACAGTCTGACAACGACAACACACATTCTGATGAGGACACATGTACACAGATTGCCTCACACATGCACTGACAGTGATAAGCACGCTCACATTCTGACATTACATAGCACAGCAACTCTGGCAGTGACAACATTCATTGACAGTGACACCATTTTCTGACTAACACACCCATCAACATAGTGCACGCACATACACGGACAGAGACACAAACACTCACTGACAATGACACACACTGACATGGATGATCACACATACAGTGACAGCGAAAACATAACTTTGACAATGAAAACACACACACACTGACAGTGAAAACACACAATCACACATTGTGTCAGTGATGCACACAGTCTGACAATGACACACTCACACAGTCTGATAGTGAAACACAAACCAACTCTGACAGAGACACACTCATAAACCGATATTCTGACACACACATTAATATTTGAGACTGCCCAGTAAAACCCAGTGCCTTTTTGTAAAATGTTTTTATAAATGAAGTCTCTTTTAGCACTGACCTTGCATCATTTTCAAGACAACTTCAACAATATGCTGATCTCCTGCATCACGTCCCTGTGGAAAGAATGAGAAATAGATAAGTTGAGAGCCTCAAATTCCTGGACTGAGCAGAGTGGGATCTTGACCATTGTCAGGGCTCATACACAGCCCTTTAAATTCTTTATTGCAGAAAAGAAGAGCATGTTCCTCTATCTTTCTCTAATATATAATTAGAAGCACCTTCTAAAGGGCTTCAGAATTTGGAAGGAACTCGTTTGCACCTTGCTAGATTGATCCATGTCAGCGAGGCTTGCAGTACCTCACTTGGTCTGCTAGTGGCACTGCTGGCACACTGGATCATCAACAAGCTCTTCACCTATGGCCAACAGCGGCAGTGCATCTACATGGATCACACAGAATATTGGATTTGTGCCCTCTGCCCGGGCAGATATTCCCAAACTGCCCACTCCTGCTGGACGTTCCAATCCCACAAATGGTCAGTGCTGCAACCCCAGCAACTGCAGTACAGGTGGGTGAAAAAGTTGCCATATTCAGGTCTGTACTCAGAGGTCTAAGTATATAAGGGAGTGAGTGAGTCAAATGGAGGGGTAAATGGGTGGGTACAGGAGTGAGCCAGGGAGGTAATCACATCAGGTTGGGCTGGTGTTGTTAGGTGGCTAGCAATGCAGCCAGGTTAGGAAACAGGGGTAAATGGTGTTTTGCTGGGGTTCGGGGGTAGCTGCTGTTTTGCTGGAGTTAGTATTTTGTTAGGGTTCGGGGGTTGTTGGGGTTCAGGGTGTAGCTGGTGTTCAGGGGGTTGTTGGCATTCTGTTGGGGTTGGGGGTTAGTTGGGTAACAACAGAGTGATTGGCTTGAGGGTGGAGTCTGGTGCTTTGGCGAGGGGGAGTTGGGTCATGTTTGGCGAAGTAATCGGGTTGTCAGTGGGTGTGAGTTCAGCAGGAGAGTGGTGGTATCAGGAGTAGACTGGGCGTGATGCTGCAGTATTTTGGTAAGGAGGGTTCACTGTCAGTCGCCTGTCTTTCTCTATGCTGACTCTCAAGCTGGTCTAATTATGAATGGTGGAGGGGAGACCAGACCAGAGTCACTAGTCTGAGATAACAGGGTGATTTATTGCTGTTAGCAAGAAGTATAGTTTACATTAACAAGATAGTCATAGTTTTTAAGACTCTGAGGTGCTGTGTAGAATGCATTTGCTCCTCATAGGACCCCTATAATTTGGAAACAGGCAATTCAGCCCATCAAGTCCACACCGACCCTTTGAAGAGCATCTCATATAGACCCATACCCCTATCTTATCACCTTAACCCTGTATTTCCAATGGCTAATCCACCTAGCCTGCATATCTTTGGACTGTGTGAGGAAACCAGAGCACCTGAAGGAAACCTGCACAGACATAGGAAGAACATGCAAACTCCACACAGATCCGAGGGTGGAATCAAACCCGGGTCCCTGGTGCTGTGAGACAGCAGTGCTAACCACTGAGCCACCGTGCCCCCGCCCCCCCCCCCCCTTGGATACTCGAGTTGATCTCAACCATCTGCACCCACATCATCAGACTAGATGGAACTCAATGTAACATTGACATTAACATCTTCAGCACCTGAAGCCTTCTTTGGTTGTCTGACTGCTGAACCAGACTTTTCTGAGTTGTCACGCAGGAAGATTGTTGCTTGCTCAACACTATCTTTGTCACTAACACTGATTACCAGAGGTTAGAACATTTCCACCAGTCCTGTAAAGTCTATGACTTCTTTCCTGTTGGCAATAAGAAGTAACTCTCCTGTGAAATTTTCCAAGATTCTTCTTTCTGTTTGAATGAGTCTAGAAAACCCAATAAAAACTTCTCAGTGACTTGTTTGTCAACAACAGTCTGTTTCTGAGCCAGTTATTAACGTGACTGTATATGAACTACCACAAGGACGTCAAGGTCAAGATGTGCAGCAGGTTCAGAAGTGAGGGGTATGACCCTGAATCACACACACACAATTGCATCTTTCACGCACTGTTTAGTGATACAGCACTATTTGGAGCAGACCTTTAATATTAGAAGCTGTTCTTCTTAGATCATGCAGATTAATCTTTGTTAAGTGACAACTTCTGTTTCTTCAGCCATGGTTCCTGATCTCCCAGGACACTGACACTCTTTCCTGTATCCAGCTTAAAACTGACCATTTGTCCGTAGGAACATAGGAGATAGGAACAGGAGTAGGTCATTTGACAACTTGAGCCTAATCCATCATTCAATATCATCAAGACTGATCATCCAACTCAGTCACCTAATCCCGCTCTCTCTCCACAGCCCTTTAGCCACAAGACTGATACCTATCATTTTCTTGAAAACACAATGTTTTGACCTCAAACACTTTCTGTGATAATGAATTCCACAGGATCAGCACTCGCCGGATGAAGAAACTTCTCCTCACATGAGTCCAAAAGGTTTACCCTTTATCCTTAAACCATGACATTGATTCTGGACTCCCCCACCATCAGGAATATTCTTCCTGCATTTAACCTGTCCAGTTCTGTTAGAATTTTGTAAGTTTCTATGAAGAACTCCCTTGTCCTTCTAAACTCCAGTTAATACAGTCCTAACCGACTCAAACTCTACTCATACGTCAGTCCGCCCATCCCAGGAATCAATTTGTTAAATTTTTGTTGTTTCCTTCTATAGCAAGAACATCCTTCCTCAAATAAGGGGACCAAAATGACATGCAATACTCCAGACGTGACCTCACCAAGGCCCTGCATAATTGGAGCAAGACATCCTTGTTCCTGTACTTTAATCCTCTCACTTGGCAACATACAGATTGCTTTCTTTGCTGTCTGCTGTATCTGCACAGTTACTTTCAGTGATTATTGCACAAGGATACCCAGGTCTCGCTGAACGTTCTCCTCTCTCAATTTACAGCCATTCAAATACTAATCTGAATTCCATTTTTGCTACCTCCCATCTACTGACATTAGATTAGATTAGATTACTTACAGTGTGGAAACAGGCCCTTCAGCCCAACAAGTCCACACCAACCCTCTGAAGAGCAACCCACCCAGACCCATTCCCCTACATTTACCCCTTCACCTAACACTACGGGCAATTTAGCATGGCCAATTCACCTAACCTGCACATTTTTGGACTGTGGGAGGAAACCGGAGCACGCGGAGGAAACCCACGCAGACACGGGGAGAATATGCAAACTCCACACAGTCAGTTGCCTGAGGTGGGAAAGGAACCTGGGTCTCTGGTGCTGTGAGGCAGCAGTGCTAACCACTGTGCCACCTTGCCGCCCCAATTGACAGAATGAAAGTATAAGACTAATAATCTGTCTAATAATCATTATACTGCATCTGCAATACATTTGTCCACTCACTCAGCCTGTCCAAAACTCACATTGCAATATCTCTGCATCCCCCTTACAGCTCACCCTTTTTCCCAGCTTTGTGTCATCTGTAAACTCTAACATAATACATTTAGCGGATGCAAATAAGCTCTGTTAAAGTTGAATCATTGAATCACAAAACAGTAATGTCTCTTTGAAATGTTTAACTATTCTAACAGAGATATCTCACTGAAAGCAATTTTCTTAATTGTGATCTTGCTCTACTTTTTTGAACAATGCATGTTTGAGAGATCACCAGTGTTTCCACTGTTTTAAAACTGCATGTTGCTTCTCCTCAAAGTGACATTCGGTTTGACAATTTATTTCTCATTGTCTGTGCTTGTCTTTATTGTTGCAGTTCTAACTTCCGTTAAATGTTCTCCTTCTCTGGGGAAGGATGTTCTTGCTGTAGAGGGAGTGCAGGGAAGCTTTACCAAATTGAGGCCTTTCTGCCCCACACCACTAACAGTGACACTCAGCACTTTAAGCTTGTATTTTTGCATTTATCAATGTTAAGTTCTGTTACTCTAAGCTTTCTCAGACACTATCAGCAGGATGCAGACAGCAATATTACAACAATTTCTTTGCCTACCAGTCTTTTTAACTCTTTATTGTTGCCGTATCATTGCAGTTCTAGCTTCTCTTAAATGATGTCCAGTAGTGAGTGATGTTTTAAGCCTTCACATTCGGTTTCCTTGCAATACTGTCCCTCTGTACATATGAACAACAACTAACAGCAAGCACCTTGGCCCTTCGGGTCTGCTCTGCCATTCAATAGGATTTTAACCATAACTCTACATTCCTGCATATTCCTGATAACCTTTCACCCCCTTGGTAATCAAGAATCTACCTACCTCTGCCTTTAAAGTATTTAAAGATTCTGTAAGTACTGCCTTTTTCAGAAAGGGAATTCCAAAGATTCTCAACCCACTGAGAAAAAAATTGTTTCCTCATCTCTGTTTTAAATGTACCACCCACTACTTTTAAACATGATCCCGAGTTGTAGATTCTCCCACAGGGGTAATATCCTTTCTGCGTCTCCCCAGTCAAGACCCCTCAGGATCTTATGAATAGAATAGAATAGCCTTTAATGTCACATATACTCAATGAGTTTAGTGAAAACTTTATACACTGTCAGTTACAGTGCCAACTTAGATACAGAAGTACCGAGGTACAGTTTCTTTAGTTGAAAGATTTAGACAGTACAGAAAATAAAATGTCCAGCACTACAGGAATAAACGTTCAATACAGCAGACCATGCTGGCACCATGCTTCCAGCCCATACTGGGCCCTGGCTCTGCAAGTGGAGACCCCTACGGTAAGAGGCCACTATCAGAGTTCACCATGCCAAGCCAGGAGGCTGCTGCAGGAGGCCACTGAACCAGGAGATTGCCATGCGATGTTAGGAGGATGCTGTCCCAGGTCAGGAGGCCGCTAGGGGAGACCGCAGCACCGGAGGAGGCCAGGATTCACTGCCAGAGGCCAGGAGTTGAAGAGAACGAAGAAAAGGAGAAGAAATGAAAATCACTGAAAGTAAGAAAATGAGAGGGAAAAGAAGAACAGGAGGAGCGGACAAGCTTCAATTGGAGTGTCCTAGTCCAGCACCACCACTGTCCTTTTCAGGATGGGAGGGGCTCGACTCCAGCCTGTGCAAATAAGTTTCAATTCAGTCACTCCGGACTGTTCTAAACTCCAGAGGATACAGGCCGATCCTGCCCACCTGTTCCTCATAAGGCAATCCTTACATTCCAGGTACTAGTCTAGCGAACCTTCTCTGAACTGCTTCCGAGGCAGCACCATCTTTCCATAAGCATAGTGACCAATACTGTACACAGTACTGCAGATGTGGTCCCACCAACGCGCTGTATAACTGAAGCATAACCTTCCTACTCTTGCATTCAATTCTGCTCATAATAAACCATGACATTTTATTAGCTTTCCCGATTATTCCTGTATCTGCACACTAACCTTCTGTGATTCATGCACTCGGACACAGATCCCTCTGCATTTAGGGCTCTTCAACCTCTCACCATTTAGATAATATGTTACTTTTTTATTCTTTTTGCCAAAATGGACAATTCCACACTTTTCCACATGATACTCCATTTGGCAGATCTTTGCCCAGTCACTATTCATCTCCTTTTGAGATTCCTAGGTGCTCTTCACAATTCATTTTCCTACCTTTGTATCACCAGCAAATTTAGCTATCATACCTTCAGTCCAAATCATTTATATAAATTAGAAACAGTCGAGGTCCCGACACACCGCTCATGACAATCTACCAGCATGAAAATGACCCATTTTTTCCTATAGTCTGCTTCCAGTTAGCCAGTGTGTTATCCCCTACACCACGAGATTTTTCTCTGCAATACGCTTTGATGTGGCACCTTCTCAAATTCCTTTTGGAATTCTAAGTATAATGCATTCACTTGTTAGTCTTTATTTACACACAGGTTAAACCTTCAAATAACTCCAATAAACTAGTTAAACATGTATTTCACACGATACAGAGCAAAGCTTCCTCTGTCAAACACTCTCAGGACACTGCAGACATAAATGATAAAGCTTAGGATGCTGTTGCTGGAAACTGGGTGTCAGTTTTGTTACCTGTCTCTGGGGAACCACTCAAAGTGAGATTCACTGGAGCAAAACAAATCAAAATGTGAATTCTTGTAAGGAGCACTCCAGACAGGAGAAAAATCAGTGAGTGTATGATGTTCCTATGTTCAGAGAGGGAGAACTGTCAGGAGAGAAGTGCATTTACAGTGGTGAAAGAAATAGGGAGTGAAATAAAAAGATCAGAGAGATTTGCGAATGGAGCTGAAAAGTAACGTTCTAAGATCGACATTCATCTACTAAATGCCCACCCATTCCAACCATCTCCAGATAAAGTTAATTACTACCTCCCCCTACAGTTTGACATCAGCAACACAGTGAGATGACAATGTCAAGAGATTTGTGTTATGGGGATGTATGTCTGTCCACTGAACTCCACTCTCCTTTGAGGAAGCCACTAGCGAGGAGACCCCCTGAATCATGTTACACTGCAGAGATACTTACAGCGATCCCCTGTCGGCCAGTCGATCCGGTAACACCACGCTCTCCATTGGGACCTCGAGGGCCTGGCAATCCTACTCGACCTTCTGCCCCTGGCTCTCCTGGGTTACCAACTGGGCCCCTGTACCCTGGCTCCCCCATAACACCTTGCTGCAGGGAAACAAAACAAGATCAGGCTCCAATGACTAATAAACCCAGCTCAACCCATCACACTGAACCCGATGCAGCCCACACCCCTTTCCCCACCCTTCAGGGTAAATGTTAACATTGTATGAAACAGAAGAGGACCCAAGGTTTTGGATTGTAATCAGACTGACCTCTCCCTTCACTCCAGGCTCCCCTGAGTCTCCCTGTGAGGAAAGAGGAGGAATGTTAGCTCAATTCAGACAACTCAATGTCACACCAGCACCAAACAAATCAATCAAACAGTTCACCAAACTGGAGCTCTCCTGGGCTCAGTCTCTGTTACCAGATTTAACTAATCCATCCCAACTTTTCTCTCTGTAAGAAGCATTTTCATGAGACCACTAACAACTGGGTCAATGTCCAGAGACCTGTCCTGTGATTCAGCTGAGCAAAGCATTTAAGGAGAAATTTTTCTTAAATTTCTCCTTTAAGTTTTCTCTCTGCTAATGTCGGCCCCTTAAAACCTCTGGCCCTTGGTCCAGGGTCTGATCTTGTTGCTGATCCAGGATCTCGGACCTGGGCCTCGACAGTGGGCTTTCTGCTTCACCCCAAGTAGCACACTGGAGCTGGGCTCCTGTTAGCCTGCTCTGTCTCAATTATCATGTGACTAATTCACAGTAAGAAACAACTCCTTTCAAACCATATATGGTGTCTTCCATTACATGAAAGTTTGAGTTTACAGGACTACTGACAGAGGCCTGGCCTGGCACATAAAATAAAATTTAAAAAAGTAAATCCAAAGCAAAGTTTCTGGACTTGACCCTGGCCCCTCCCCTCATTCATAAGCTGAGGGACAACGGGACATTTGAGACATCCTTAGCAACATTTTCTAATTAATTTACAAGTAGGCACCAGCCAGAGTGAAAGACTGGTTTCACCATCACTGTAGTCTGGTTACCAGGAATTGTGGGTTTAATGGACTAACAGCATTTCAGAACTAGAAGCAATTAAACAAAGGGTCAGAGATCCAACTCTGCTGTCAACCTTGACTCTTGATCTTGAATCTAAGTATAAGAACTTCTTGGATCTTACCTTTTCACCATTCTCACCATCCAGTCCCTCTACCCCTGGGTCGCCCTGCAATCAGCAATGTCAACAATCATATTCATTGGAACAAATCACATTGACTCATTCTCAGCAAATGGGCAATGGCCAAAAAGATCACAGCTTCCCTCTCTCACCCCGACACACCACCTCCCCTCCACTACACACATACGCGCATGCACACCCACAAAAACTCCCACACCCACCAAGCGCCACATACAGAAAACAGCAACAACTTATATTTATTTAATGCAAGGAATATCCTGTGCCATTTCACCACGACACTGAGTAACAAAATACTGACTGTGGATTGGAAAGTAGCAAATGTCACCCCACTATTTAAAAAGGGGGCAAAAAAATTAAGGCACTACAGACTTGTTGGCCTTACATTCGAAGTAGGGAAAATGTTAGAATCTATTTTAAAGGATGACATAAATAGAAACTTGATTGATAAAGATCTGATTGGGTATAGTCAGCATGGATTTATGAATGATAATCCGTGTTTAACAAACTTGTTGGAGTTTTGTAAAAATGTTACAAATAAAATTGATAAAAGGGAAGCTGATAGGTGTAGTATACTTGGATTTTCAGAAGGATTTTGATGAAATCCCCTCCAAGAGGGCTGATTAGACACATTGAAGCACATGGGAATTGGAGGTAATGTACTGGCATTGATTACAATTCACCAATAGATATAAAACAAAGAGTTGGAATAATTGAGTCATTCTCACATAGGCTCGCTGTGATTAGTCTGGTACCACAAGGATCAATACTTGGGTCCAGCTGTTCACTATACTCAATAATTTGGATGTGGGGACCAAATGTAATACTTTTAAATTTATGGATGATGCAAAGCTAAGTGGAAATGTGTGTTGCCTTCATAAAGGAAGATTTGGACAGGCTTAATCAATAGGCAAGAACTCGACAGATCGAATGTAATGCGGAAAAATGTGAGGTTATCCACTTCAACAGGAGGAACAGATGTGCAGCATATTTCTTAAATAGTAAAAAGCTGGAAAGTGTATATGTACAAATAGATTTAGGTGTCCTTGTTGATAAATCACTAAAGACTAAATGATGCAGCAAATGATAGGAAGGCTAATGGAATGTCAGTTTTTATAGCAATAGGATTTGAGTACAGGAGTAGTGAAGTTTTGCTTGAACTGGAAGGAGCTTGGTTAGATTGCATATGGAGTACTGTGTGCATTTTTAGGTATTTAAGGTATAGTGCTGTTTGCAGTTTTCCCATGTCTCAGAAAGGACCCCTTACCTCAGAAAAGATCTTATTCTTACAGAGGGAGTGCAACAAAGGTTCACCAGACCTGGTGGAGCTATACTCTGAAGACAGAATGGGTAAACTGGGTCTGCAATCTGTAGAGTTTTGAAGAATGAGAGATGATTTCATTGAAACCTACAAACTACTTAAAGAGACACACAGGGTCGATGCAGGTAAGATGTTTCCCTGGTTGGGAAGTCCAGAACCAAGGGGCACAATTTGAAAAAAAAAGGTGAATATCTGTTACGTCCAAGATTAAATCCCAACAGGAGAAATTATTTTACTCAAAGGATTGTGAAACTTTGAAATTCTCTATCACGAAAGCCTATATAAGCTCAGATGTTGAATATATTTATGGTATAGATTGGTAATATTTCAGATTACCAGTGAGTACAGGGTTATTGGGATAAGATGGGGAAAAAGGCATTGAAGTGTCTAATTAACCATGATCGTATTGAAAGGTGGGATAGTCTTGGTGGGCTGAATGGTCTACTCCAGTTCCTATATTAAAACTCAGATTAGGAGGTTTTCCTGCAGATCTACCCCTGCTGCCCTTCCCTGTGTTGTGATATAACTACGATATTTCTCCTATACTTATCATGCACTGATAAGTATAGGGGAGAGAGAGAGAGAGAGAGAGAGAGACTTTTTTTTAAAACTGCAGTCTCTTGCTTATGTTTGCTTAAAAATGGACAACTTTGCTGGACCTACAACATGGATGCCACTGATCACGTGATGTCAGTTGACCATGGTTTCTAGAAAGTTTTGACCAGCAGTAACCAATAGCCAAAAGCATACATCGTCCTCCTGGAATGCCATGCTCCTTTCAGCATGGAAACCATCCAGTCAAGCCAACACAAAGCAGGAATAAACTTCCTGAGGAAATGGTCTAAGAGGATACAATTACAACATTTAAAAAACATCTGGATAAGTACATGAATAGGAAAGGTTTGGAGAGAAATGGGCCAGGAGCAGGCAGGTGGAATTAGTTTAATTTGGGACTGGTTGGACTGAAAGGTCTTTTTCCATGCTATATGACTCTATCTCTACACTCAACCAGTTCAGAATAAAGGAAACCAGTGAAACACATTATGGCATTAATGACCTCTGTAGTTATCTCAAAGAACGCAATGATTGTTGGAGTAACATCAATGCTTCCTCATTAGATGAATGTCATAACTAGGAGCCCCCGTCACAAAACTGAAACTGCACATTTTTGAATGGCTATAAAAATGCAGCTTTGACTTCTTCTACTGATCAGTGACCAATTAAAGAAATTCCTGCCTATAGTGTTGACCTCTCTCAAAGTTTGATCTCTGGAAAAAAATACGTATTTTTCCTGAAAATGAATGCATTTCCCAGCTAACAAGGGTCATATTGCTATGCTGTTGACTGTAAACCACCTGCACCTGAGCTTTTATCAGGAGAAATTCAGACAGACCATCAAAACGTCACTAGACATTGACTTACTGGTCTCTAATTCACAGGAATTTATGACAATATGTTTTAATCGTAACTTAATTTCTTCTTTCCCTTGCATGTTTGTGTTTGTACACGTGCTGCAAATTATCACCTAGGTTGAATTCTTTGAATAATCCATTCTCTTGTTTAAAACATAAGAAATGTTTCTTTGTGACACAACATTCTGAGGAAGGGTCACTGGACCCGAAACGTTAACTCTGATTTCTCTCCACAGATGCTGCTGCCCTCTGTTCCTGGGTATGGGGCTCTTACCCTTTTAATCAGCCTGAGCCCACAAGCTCCACTAACCTTCAATGGGCTAGGTATCTGAGGTCTCCTTTCATTTAGGCTACATAACTAATTCACACATAAAAAGACAGACACACCCAAAAAGAACACATTAGCACACACACTCATGCACAAGAGGTAGAAATTCATGCATATGTGCAGAGAAACAGACATGAGCACAGACAAATTGACATACAGACAGGTCCAAGAATATATTCGCCGACATTGACGTAATCACACTCTGATTTTAAATATTCAGGTACTCACAACACCACCTTTGGGTCCTGATTTTCCTTGGAATCCCTGGAGAAAAGGTGGAAAGAAAGTCTGGGATCAGAAATGTTCACCTTCACTCTGACTCACAGTCAGATAGGCATTTCGTTCAACAGTGGGAAGGGAGTTTACTTCTCACAAGTCCGGTTAGTACAATCCGAGTGAAGGAAGTTCGGTTTCCTTACGCACAGAGTGCTGTATGTCTTTATAGCATAGGTTCCCATTGCTTACCTTATCACCTTTAAATCCAGGAACACCCTGAGGACCTGGGATTCCAGTGGGACCCCGTTCTCCTTTAATACCCTAAACAAAAAGTGAATGAAGCATCAAATTGTGTAAAAGTACCATTTACGTTTCTCACAATTAATCCTCTACTCTTTCCAGGTTGTGATCTATGCCAACATGATGCTCTGAACCATCATTGTCACTGGTCTTCTTGACAAGTAGATTACCAATTAGAATTTATTGTCACATGTATTGAAGTACAGAAGGCCATGGATACAGTGAAGAGCCAGTCCTGCTGCCATCTTAGATACAAAGGTACTTAAATACAAAAGCTTAAGTATAAAGTAGAGCAATAAAAAAAAGTTAAAAATTAAACATTACAGTCCCTCTTAGTATAAAGTAGAAAAAAAATAAACTCACGGCTTGACATACTGGAATCAGGTAAAATGCATATTCTGTTCCTTTCTGATTGGAATATTCTGTAATTATCCCGTTATTCCTTAGAGAGCCATCCTAAATTTAAGAGCCTGCATGGTCTCCTATTGTGCCACATAACTCAATTACTCACCTTCCCATCATTCCTCATACTGACCATCAGCACCTTCCCACTCTTCTTCACGCTGGTCATCAGCAGCTTCTCATCATTCCTCACATTGACCATTAGCACCTTCCCGTCATTTCTCAGATTGACCATCGGCACCTTCTCGCCATTCCTCAGATTGACCATCAGCACCTTCTCGCCATTCCTCAGATTGACCATCAATACCTTCTTGCCGTTCCTCAGATTGACCATCGGCACCTTACCGTCATTCCTCAGATTGACCATCAGCACCTTCTCGCCATTCCTCGGTTTGACCATCGGCACCTTCCCGCCATTCCTCAGATTGACCATCAGCACCTTCCTGCCATTCCTCACACTGACCATTAGCACCTTCCCACCATTCCTCAGATTGACCATCAGCACCTTCCTGCCATTTCTCGGATTGACCATCAGCACCTTCTCGCCATTCCTCACACTGACCATTAGCACCTTCCCGCCATTCCTCAGATTGACCATCAGCACCTTACCGTCATTCCTCACATTGACCATCAGCACCTTTCCGCCATTCCTCAGATTGACCATCAGCACCTTCCCGCCATTCCTCAGATTGACCATCAGCACCTTCCCGCCATTTCTCAGGTTGACCATCAGCACATTCCCGTCATTCCTCACATTGACCATTAGTACCTTCTCACCATTCCTCAGATTGACCATCAGCAGCTTCTCACCATTCCTCAGATTGACCATCTGCACCTTCCCGCCATTTCTCGGATTGACCAACAGCACCTTACCGTCATTCCTCACATTGACCATCAGCACCTTTCAGCCATTCCTCAGATTGACCATCAGCACCTTCCCGCCATTCCACACATTGACCATTAGCACCTTCCCGTCATTGCTCACATTGACCATCAGCACGTTCACGTCATTCCTCAGATTGAACATCAGCACCTTCCCGCCATTTCTCAGGTTGACCATCAGCACATTCCCGTCATTCCTCACATTGACCATTAGCACCTTCTCACCATTCCTCAGATTGACCATCAGCACCTTCCCGCCATTTCTCAGATTGACCATCAGCACATTCCCGTCATTCCTCACATTGACCATTAGCACCTTCTCACCATTCCTCAGATTGACCATCAGCAGCTTCTCACCATTCCTCAGATTGACCATCTGCACCTTCCCGCCATTTCTCGGATTGACCATCAGCACCTTACCGTCATTCCTCACATTGACCATCAGCACCTTTCCGCCATTCCTCAGATTGACCATCAGCACGTTCCCGTCATTCCTCACATTGACCATTAGCACCTTCTCACCATTCCTCAGATTGACCATCAGCAGCTTCTCACCATTCCTCAGATTGACCATCTGCACCTTCCCGCTATTCCTCAGACTGACCATTAGCACCTTCCTACTCTTCCTCACGCTGATCATCAGCAGCTTCTCATCATTTGTCAGATTGACCTTCCCGCTATTCCTCAGATTGACCATCAGCACCTTCCCATCATTCCTCACAGTCACCATCAGTACCTTCCCAACATTCTTCACATTGACGAATGATACCTCCTCATCATTCTTCACATTGACTATCAACACCTTCCCATCATTCCTCTCACTGACTATAAGCACCTTCCCATCAATAGAGGGAGCACAGCAAAGATTAGCTAAATGGTTCACGAGGATGAGAGAGAAATTCTGTGATGAGAGGCTGAGTAAATTTTGTTATACATTTTCTGGAGTTTAGATGAAAGCGAAATGATCTGATTGAAACAATCAATTCAGATTCTGAAGGAACCTGACAGGGTAGAAAATGAAAGTTGCTTTCCTTAGTTGAGGAATCTGGAACTTGAAGGAAACAGTTTCTGGTTAAGGATCTGAAGGTTTGGGATTGGGCTGGGGAGAAGGAGAGACATTTCAAGTGTTTCAAATATTTGTAACAGTCAGGAAAGGTAATAGAAAATCAGTCACTCTCACGGAAGAGAGATGGAGGAGGAAGAATGGAACATCACAGGAGAATGTTAGGTCTACTGGCTCAGAAATAAAATTGAGTTAAAAATCACACAACACCAGGTTATAGTACAATAGGTTTAATTGGAAGCATTAGCTGCTTGGACTATAACCTGGTGTTGTGTGATTTTAAAATTTGTACACCCCAGTCCAACACCGGGATCTCCAAAAAATAAAATGGTGTATGAGCTAAAGGAATAGCTGAATTTTGAATATTGAAAACTGAGGTCCTGATTGAATTTAAAAGGTCATTTGTTTTGAGAAAGATTTTGCCATCTCGATATGATGGTAAAACCATGTTGGGTAGGGGAAAAGAGAGAGGTGGGAGGCTATCCAGGTTTCTCAGCCCGATCCCACTGCATGATATCATTAAGGGAATGGGATAATGCAATGGATCATGAATGCATACATACAACAATTCATTGATTTCAGACCTTCTGCAGTTCTGAGTTGCACAGCTTCTTGAGGAGAAGCAGCTCCCACCAGAGAGTCATAGAGACCTACAGCATGGAGACAGGCCCTTCAGCCCAAACTGTCCATCCAGGCTAACCTCATTTCCCTGCACTTGGCCCATAACCTTCTGCTGGCAGTTCATTCCATACGTGTACCACCCTCAGGTTCCCTTTTATTCTTTCCCTTTCAACCTTAAACTGATGCCCTCTAGTCCTCGATTCCCCAAACCTGGGAAAAAGACTGTGTGCATTCACCAATCCATGCCTCTCATGATCTTATACACTTCTATAAGATCCCCCCTCAGTCGCCTACGCTCTGAAGAAAAACATCCTAGCTTGACCAACCTCTCCTTATAACTCAAACCCTTGAGTTCTGCCATCATCCTTGTAAATTTCTTCTGCACTCTTTCCAGTTTAATGACATTCTTCCTATACAAGGTGACCAAAACTGAACACAATACTCCAAGTGTGCCCTCACCAACATCCTGTATAACTACAACATAACTTCCCAACTTCTATACTCAATGCCCTGACTGATGAAGGTCAGTGTGCCAAAAGCCTCCTTCACTGCCCTGTCTACCTGTGACTCCACTTTCAGAGAACTGTGCACCTGAACTCCAAGGTCCCTCTGTTCCACTACACTCCTTAAGGCTCCATCATTCACCATAAAACACCTACCTTTGTTTGACTTGCCAAAATGCATATTTATCTATATTAAATTCCATTTGCCTTTTCTTGGCCCACAATCCCATCTGATCAAGGTCCTACTGCAATTTCTGAGGACCTTCCTCACTGTCCACGATCCGCCTATTTTCGTATCATCTGTAAACTTACTAATCATGCCTTGTACATGCTCATCCAAATCATTAATATAGATAACAAACAGCAATGGGCCCAGCACTGACCCCTGAGGGACTCCACTAGTCACAGGCCTCCAGTCCAACAAGCATCCTTCCACTATTACCCTCTGCTTCCTACCATCAAGCCAATTATGTATCCAATTTGCTAGCTCCCTGTGGATTCCATGCGATCTAGCCTTCCAGAGCCTTCCAACATGTGGAACCTATGTCTACTGCTCTGCCCTCATCAACCTTCCTCGTCACTTCATCAAAGAACTCTTACAAATTTGCGAGGCACGATCTCCCATGCACAAAGCCATGCTGACTACTCCTAATCAAAACCTGTCTTTCCAAATGCATGTATATCTTATCCCTCAGAATCTTCTCAATTAACTTGGCACAGTGGTTCGCACTACTGCCTGAGAAGTGCCAGGGACCAGAGTTTGATTCCAGCCTTGGGCGACTATCTGTGTGGAGTTTGCACATTCTCCCGTGTATGCGTGGGTTTCCATCGGGTGGTCTGGTTTCCTCCCATAGTCCAAAGAAGTGTGCAGGTTAGATGAATTGGCCTTGCTAAATTGCCCATCGTGTTCAGGGATGTGTAGGTTAGGTGCATTAGTTAGGGGTAAATATAGAGCAATAGGGTAGGGGAATGGGTCTGGGTGGGTTACTCTTCAGAGGGCCTGTGTAGATTTGTTGGACCAAAGGGCCGGTTTCCACACGGTAGGGATTCTGTGATTCTACCACAGATGTGAAGCTTACTGGTCTATAGTTCCCAGGTTTTTCTTTGCAGTCCTTCCTGAATAAGGGCACAACATTCGCTACCCTCCAGTCTTCCCGTACCTGACGCGTGACAAATCATGATGCAAAACTATCAGCCAGAACCCCTGTGATTTCTTCCCTAGCCTCTTGCAGGCTCTTGGATATGTCTGGTCAGGACCAGGAGATTTATCCACTTTCATACATTCTAATATTACATTTTTTTTTACATTACATTTACATTTTTACATTACATTACAGTGTGGAAACAGGCCCTTCAGCCCAACAAGTCCACACCGACCCGCCGAAGAGCAACCTACCCATACCCCTACATTTACCCCTTACCTAACACTACGGGCAATTTAGCATGGCCAATTCACCTGACCTGCACATCTTTCGACTGTGGGAAGAAATCGGAACACCCGGAGGAAACCCACGCAGACACGGGGAGAACGTGCAAACTCCACACAGTCAGTCGCCTGAGGCGGGAATTGAACCCGGGTCTCTGGCGCTGTGAGGCAGCAGTGCTAACCACTGTGCCACCGTGCTGCCCACAATATGTCCAACACCTTCTCTATGGACTATTCCCAAGATATCACCACTAATTTCCCCAAGTTCTCAAGTCTTCATGATTTGCTCCACAGTAAATGCAGAGGAGAAATATTAATTGAGGACCTCGCCCAAATCATGCAGTTACACACACGCGTGCGCGCGTACACACACACTCAGTCTTTTTCCTTTAATATACTCAAAGAACCTCTTTGGATTCACCCTAATCTTCTCATCCAAGGCTATCTCATGTCCCCGTTTTGCCCTCCTGATTTGCTTTTCCAGTAACCTCCTGTATCCCCTATATACCTCCACGGGGTGGTTGGGTTGGTTGGTCCGGGTGTCCCAGCAGTGTTCTCTGAAACGTTCCGCAAGTAGGCGGCCTGTCTCCCCAATATAGAGGAGTCCCCATCGGGTGCAGCAGATGCAGTAAATGATGTGTGTGGAGGTGCAGGTGAATTTGTGGCGGATATGGAAGTATCCTTTGGGGCCTTGGAGGGAAGTAAGGGGGGAGGTGTGGGCGCAAGTTTTGCATTTCTTGCGGTTGCAGGGGAAGGTGACGGGAGTGGAGGTTAGGTTGGTGGGGGGTGTGGACCTGACGAGGGAGTCACGGAGGGAGTGGTCTTTTCGGAACGCTGATAGGGGAGGGGAGGGAAATATATCCTTGGTGGTGGGGTCTGTTTGGAGGTGGCGGAAATGATGGCGGATGATACGCTGTACATGGAGGTTGGTGGGGTGGTAGGACTATGTTCCGACCAACAAAATTTGTTTCCGGACGACGTTCCAACCAATAAAACTTGTTCCCGTGGCTCAACACTTCAACTCCCCCTTCCACTCCACCAAGGACATGCAGGTCATTGGACTCCTCCATCGCCAGACCATAGCAACACGACGGTTGGAGGAAGAGCGCCTCATCTTCCGCCTAGGAACCCTCCAACCACAAGGGATGAACTCGGATTTCTCCAGTTTCCTCATTTCCCCTCCCCCCACCTTGTCTCAGACAAATCCCTCGAACTCAGCACCGCCTTCCTAATCTGCAATCTTCTTCCTGACCTCTCCGCCCCCACCCCACTCCGGCCTATCACCCTCACCTTGACCTCCTTCCACCTATCACATTTCCGACGCCCCTCCTCTCTACCTTTTATCTTAGCCTGCTGGACACACTTTCCTCATTCCTGAAGAAGGGCTTATGCCCGAAACGTCGATTCTCCTGTTCCTTGGATGCTGCCTGACCTGCTGCGCTTTTCCAGCAACACATTTTCAGCTCTCATCTCCAGCATCTGCAGTCCTCACTTTCTCCTTTCCTGTTAGTCACTCAGCTACTCTCTGCCTGCAATGTAGGTGTGGCCACCTCACTAAAACGTTTATCTTGGATGATCTAGCTCCAGCTAACACAGTCTCCCAGGAGCTGTAACTGGGTGCACCTCCCATAGGTGTGGTCTCCAGGGACAATGGAAGTCTCTGTGAGATTCCACATTCTGCAGGAAGAACATGCAACTGCTCGAACCGCCATCTCAACTGCTCTAACTGCCATCCCAACTGCTCTAACCGCCATCTCAACTGCTCGAAGACTAAAGAGGAAAGTTCAAACGACTCTACCTGAGCTTACCTGTACTTTCTGCTGAGCTGCTGCTTCCCAAAGCCTCTCAAGCTAAAACGTTCCTACTCACCCTGTGAAGTCTGAATACGGATCAGGGCAAAGCTTGTTATAGAGTCATACAGCATGGAAACAGACCCTTCGGTCCAATCAATCCATGCTGACCATGATCCCAAGCTAAACTAGTTTCAATTGTCTGTACTTGGCCCATAGCCCTCCAAACATTTCTTATTCATATACTTATCTAAATGCTTTTTAAATGTTGTAACTTTAACCACATCCACTGCATTCTCTGGCAATTCATTCCACACATGAACCATCCTGTGTAAAAAAAAACTGCTCCTCGTGTCTTTTTAAAATCCTTTTCGTCTCACCTTAAAAATGCCCCCCAACCCCCCAGAGAAAAGACACCTGGCCATTCACCTTATCTGTACCCCTCATGATTTTATAAACCACTTTAAGGTCACCCCTCAACTTCCTACACTCTAGTGAAAAAAACTCCCAACCTATCCAGCTTCTCCTTATAACTTGAACTCTCCATTCTTAGCAACATTTTGGTAAATCTCTCCAGCTTAATAATAACCTCCCTACAACAAGGTGACCAGAACTTGACACAGTACCCCAGAGCAGGCCTCACCAACATTCTGTACAACCTCAACATAACATCCCAACTCCAACATGCAAAGGTCTGAGCAATTAAGGCAAGCTAAATGCCTTCTTAACTACCCTGTCTATACGTGATGCAATCTTCAAAGAATTATGTACTGGAGTTCTGGAGTCAGGAGACATTGTCAGGCAAGTTCAAAAGGTATTGCTAACTTCAGAAGACGCAGTGCAATGTTTTACGTTAAATATGATTTTAAAACAGGAATTTATGCTTTATATAGAAAAGGTGACGATTAAATGGACCACGATTTTGAAATCAGAATAGTGCTCACCTGCATTAGACTCCTGGTTGACTAGATAGAGTGCTGTTCTATTTTATACAGTCTTGAAATTCTGATTTTACTATTTCAACTGTGCTTTGATATTATCATCGACATTGTTGGTCATGTGTTCAGCCTTGGAAGCAATTGAACCAACTGCCATCTACTTGACTACTTTATGGACTTTCACGCAGTCAGCTCTGAAAGCGTTCATGACACTGTTGTGAAATGGAATCTAATTATGAACAGTTGGTTCAGCTGCAATAGCCACTAATGCATTTTTAAATTATCAATTCATTGTGTGTGGGTGCCCTGGCTAGGTCAGCGTTTATTATCCAACCATAATTGCCATTAAGAAGCAGATGGTAAGATGCTGAACTATCATTTTGCCGCACTGATAGAGAAGGCATAATGATATAATCCTAAATCAGAATGGTGTATGGAATGAATGAGAGAGTACAGGTGATGGTGTTTCCATGTATGGTGTAGAACATAGAACAATGCAGCACAGAACAGGCCCTTCGGCCCACGATGTTGTGCCGAACATTTGTCCTAGCTTAAGCACCCATCCATGTACCTATCCAATTGCCGCTTAAAGGTCGCCAATGATTCTGACTCTGCCACTCCCACAGGCAGCGCATTCCATGCCCCCACCACTCTCTGGGTAAAGAACCTACCCCTGACATCCCCCCTATACCTTCCACCTTTCACCTTAAATTTATGTCCCCTTGTAACACTCTGTTGTACCCGGGGAAAACGTCTCTGACTGTCTACTCTATCGATTCCTCTGATCATCTTATAAACCTCTATCAAGTCACCCCTCATCCTTCGCCGTTCCAATGAGAAAAGGCCTAGCACGCTCAACCTATCCTTGTACGACCTATTCTCCATTCCAGGCAACATCCTGGTAAATCTTCTCTGCACCCTCTCCAAAGCTTCCACATCTTTCCTAAAGTGAGGCGACCAGAACTGCACACAGTACTCCAAATGTGGCCTTAACAAGGTCCTGTACAGCTGCAACATCACTTCACGACTCTTGGATTCAATCCCTCTGCTAATGAACGTAAAGACACCAAAGGCCTTCTTACAAGCTCTATCCACCTGAGTGGCAACTTTCAAGGATCTATGAACATAGACCCCAAGATCCCACTGCTCCTCCACCTTACTAAGAACCCTACCGTTAACCCTGTATTCCGCATTCTTATTTGTCCTTCCAAAATGGACAACCTCACACTTGACAGGGTTGAACTCCATCTGCCACTCCTCAGCCCAGCTCTGCATCATATCCAAGTCCCTTTGCAGCCGACCACAGCCCTCCTCACTGTCCACAACTCCACCAATCTTCGTATCATCTGCAAATTTACTGACCCACCCTTCGACTCCCTCTTCCAAGTCATTAATAAAAATTACAGAGGACCCAGATCTGATCCCTGCGAAACTCCACTTGTAACTGGGCTCCAGGCTGAATATTTACCATCTACCACCACTCTCTGACTTCGACCGGTTAGCCAGTTTTCTATCCAACTGGCCAAATTTCCCAATATCCCATGCCTCCTGACTTTCCGCATAAGCCTACCATGGGAAACCTTATCAAATGCCTTACTAAAATCCATGTACACTACATCCACTGCGCTACCCTCATCCACATGCTTGGTCACCTCCTCAAAGAATTCAATAAGACACGTAAGGCAAGACCTACCCCTCACAAATCCGTGCTGGCTGTCCCTAATAAAGCACTGTCTTTCCAGATACTCATAACTCCTATCCCTCAGTACCCTTTCCATTACTTTGCCTACCATCGAAGTAAGACTAACTGGCCTGTAATTCCTGGGGTTATCCCTATTCCCTTTTTTGAACAGGGGCACAACATTCGCCACTCTCCAGTCCCCTGGTACCACCCCCGTTGACAGTGAAGACGAAAAGATCATTGCCAACGGCTCTGCAATTTCCTCTCTTGCTTCCCACATAATCCTAGGATATATCCCGTCAGGCCCGGGGGACTTGTCTATCTTCAAGTTGTTCAAAATGTCCAACACATCTTCCTTCCTAACAAGTATCTCTTCTAGCTTACCAGTCCGTTTCACACTCTCCTCTTCAACAATACGGTCCCTCTCGTTTGTAAATACTGAAGAAAAGTACTCATTCAAGACCTCTCCTATCTCTTCTGACTCAATACACAGTATCCCACTACTGTCCTTATTCGGACCTACTCTCGTTCTCGTCATTCTCATGTTTCTCACATACTCATAAAATGCTTGGGGTTATCCTTGATCCTATCCGCCAAAGATTTTTCATGCCCTCTCTTAGCTCTCCTAATCCCTTTCTTCAGCTCCCTTCTGGCTATCCTGTATCCCTCCAACGCTCTGTCTGAACCTTGTTTCCTCAACCTTATGTAAGCCTCCTTCTTCCTCTTTACAAGACATTCAACCTCCCTCGTCAACCAAGGTTCCCTCACACGACCATCTCTTTCCTGCCTGACAGGTACATACATATCAAGGACACGTCGTATCTGTTCCTTGAAAAAGTTCCACATTTCCACGACATCCTTCCCTGACAGCCTATGCTCCCAACTTATGCTCCTCAGTACCTATGCTCCCAACTTATGCTCCTCAGAGCCTATGCTCCCAACTTATGCTCCTCAGTATGGCTCATAGGTTTGGAAGGTTCTGACTATGGAATCTTAATGAGTTGCTCAGTATATCTTATAGATGATACCCACTGCTGCCACTGTGAATTGAAGATGAAGGGGAGTGAATGTTGAAGGTGGATGATCTGATGCCAGTCAAGCAGGCTGCTTTGTGCTGGACAGTGTCAAGCTTCTTAAGTGTTGTTGCAGCTGCACTTGTGCAGTGAGGAGTATTTCAAGACTTGTAGATGGCGGACAGGCTTTGGGGAGTCAGGTAGTGAGTTACACATCACAGAATCCCCACTCCTTTTTATGTGGCAGGTCCAGTTCAGTTTTTGTTTGATGTTAACTCCCTTGATAATGACAGTGAAGGATTCATATACGGTAATGTCATTGAATGTCAGGTGGTAATGGTTGGATTTTCTCTTGTGGGAGATAGTCATTGGCTGGGAGTTGTGTGGCATGAATGTTACTTGCCACTTATCAGCCAAAAGCTGACTGTTGTTCAGATCTTATAGCGTTTGAACACAGACTGCTTCATTATCTGGGGAGTCATGAATAATGCTGAACATTGTGCAATCATCAGTGAACATCTTCACTTCTGACTGAATCATGGAGGGAAGGTCATTGATGGAGCAGCTGAAGGTATTGGGCCTAGGACATCATCCTGAGGTTCTGGGCTCTTGTGGTGCAATGGTTGTGTCCCTACCTTAGGCCAGAGGCCTGGGTTCAAGCCCACCTACTCCAAAGATGCATCATAATGTATCTTTCTACCCTGAGGAATTCCTGTAGAGATGTCCTAAGCTGAGATGACTGACATCTAACAAACATAACCACCCTCCTCTGTGCCAGGTATGACATCAACCAGCAGAGAGTTCTCCCCCTGATTCCTATTGACTGCCGTTTTGCTTAGGCTTCTTGGTTAAGTGCAGTCTAGATGTTCTGTATCCCTGGAGTTCAGATGTTACTCCATGTTCAGATAAAGCTGTAGAAATTAGGAGCTCAGTGGACATGGGAGCAGGTCATTGCTAGGTAAGCACTGTGATTGACCCCTTCTTATGAAAGCAGTTGCTTTATTGTAACATCTGCTTTGTAACTTATAATGTGCTTTACAGTTTTAAATCAAAAACCTACTTTACTAATTCCTGACAAACAACTGATTATTAGATTACTATCAATATGGTTGAGAGTGTGTTGCTGGAAAAGCACAGTAGGTCAGGCAGCATCCGAGGAGCAGGAGAATCAACATTTTGGACATAAGCCCTTTATCAGGAATAAGGCTGATGAAGGGCTTATGCCTGAAACAGCGATTCTCCTGCTCCTCAGATGCTGTCTGACCTGCTGTGCTTTCCCAGCACACTTTCGACTTAACTCCAGCATCTGCAGTCCTCACTTTCTCCTGATCAATAATATGTAGTCTGCCTGCCTTGCCATCTACCCCCCTCCATTACCATCTCAGCCCTGCTCAGGAGGTGGCATATCAGACCTGCCACTGGGTAGTCCATGCAAAGGCAGCAACAGGATTGTAGTTTTGGGAAATCTCTCTCCCCAGGATTACTTCCTCAAAGGGGACAATCCACGCATTGTTAGCTAGTGCTTGCTGCCAACTGGATAATCAGGCTCCAGTGTTGTTACCTTATGGCCAGCAGCCGCAACAGCAGCAGCACCAAAGCTGCATGTGAGAGTGTAATTTGGAGAGACCGTTTATAAATGGGTCCTGCCATTGACTCAGCAAATTCCCACCTTAAAAAAACTGCAAGGAAATTAAAATTCCTGGATTCAAGAAATAATATTTTTCCTAACCATTTTTCCAAGGAGAAATTATACATTCCTGTCTTCAGATTCCATTCAACAAACACTTCTTTCAGGTTAGCTGCTCAGTCAATGTTCTCAACTTACTGCTCACTAACAAGAAAGACAGGGAACCATTGATCCTACATCATTGAACCACTGGCACCTGGCCAGAACATGATCACCACAACAGGGCACTGGCTACAACTCATGCTATAGAAGTGAAATAATTAGATAACTTGAACTCATGCTGAAAAAGTGAAATAATTAAGTAACTTGAACAAAGCTTTGAGATAACAGTGGGAGGTTTGTGCATTTTTGAGCCCTGCTTCTTTTGTTTGAAGCTCCTCAGTTGGACACGTTTCCCAGAGATGACAGAAATAAATTCTGGAAACTAAGAATGAAAGTAACTATTTTCTTTTTGTTTGCAATTTCAATCCCAGTCCTCCAAAGTCCCTCTTGAGTAAAATGGAAATACAGTCAGTTCTTCTATGACACGATAGTCGCATTCTTGTACAACCCTATGTCACAGAAGAATCGTGCTTTAGAAGTGTTTAAAGTGTTGGCACTGTGATCATTCACAGCCAACACACATTGTAAAAGTTTGCACTTTCAAAACTGCGTCCCCAATTCGTCAACTGCATTACATCGAATTAGTGTTGATGAAACATGCATTACAACAGAACGATCTGTACAACTAAACTTCGGTCCGCACAATAAAATGACTTCTTTAAACAAGACTAAATCTCAAAACCAGCTATTAATGTGGTACTGTGAGCAGGAATGCTGCAGATTCCACAAGTAAATATTGACTTGAAATACTTACAGCCTTGCCTCTGGGTCCTGGAGGTCCTGTTTCACCGGACATTCCTCTGTCGCCCTTGGAAAAGAAAAACAAATGACTTTTTGTTTTAATTTACTCAAGAGACAAAGGCATCACTGACGGGGCCAACATTTATTGTCCATCCCTAGTTGCCCTTACGAAGCTCATAGCTGCCTTTTTGAACCATTGCAGTCCATGTGCTGTAGGCACAAGTAGGACATGGCACTTAGAGAGACAATGCCAGGATTTTGACCCAGTGACAGTGAAGGAATGGCAATGTTAATTCAGGATGGTGAGTGTTCCCATGTATCTGTCACCCTTGTCCTTCTAGATCTTAGTTGTTGTAGTTTGGAAGGTGCTAAGGGCTTTTGGCTAATTTCTGCATCATGTACATGGTTCATACTGCTGCTACTGAGCATTGGTGATTGAGCATGTGAATGCTTGCAGGTGTGGTGCCAATCAAGCAGGCCGCTTTGTCCTGGATGGTGTCAAACCTCTTGAATGTTTGTGGAGCTGCACTGATCCAGGCAAGTTGCAAGTATTCCCTCACATTCCTGACTTGTACCTTATAGATATTGGGCATACTTTGGGAATTAGGGAGATGAGTTACTCGCTGCAGTATGCTGTAGTGTTTGCAGGTGTAACAAAATAGCGAAGAACAACCTTCAAGTAAACAGGTCCTATGGCAAAGGAGAGTTCATTGTCAATTCAGACTAATCAGAGTCTTCAGTATGGCAAGGAAATGCATGAAGGAACATTGGTTGCCTTGAGTCTTGATATCGTGATATTAATTGCATTTGAATCTATACAACACTAAAGTTCTGTTGACTGAATTGAGGTCTTTTTACAGGAAAGATGAAGAATTTGACACTTGCTTACTGAGTCATAAAGTAGGGAAGGAATTATAGAAAAAATTTTGTTCAAGCAAAGTTAACATTAAGGCAGTTAGAAAACGTTCAGAGACGGTTCATGACTAGAATGAACAGTTTATTTCATGAAGATCAGGAGTAGGTCATTCAGTCCACTGAACCTGCTCTTGATTAGATTACTTACAGTGTGGAAACAGGCCCTTTGGCCCAACAAGTCTACACTGACCCTCCAAAGAGCAACCCACCCAGACCCATTCCCCTACATTTACCCCTTCGCCTAACACTACAGGCAATTTAACATGGCCAATTCACCTAACCTGCACATTTTTGGACTGTGGAGGAAACTGGAGCAACTGGAGGAAACCCACGCAGACATGGGGAGAATGTGCAAACTCCACACAGTCAGTTGCCTGAGGTGTGAATTGAACCCGGGCGTCTGGCAGTGTGAGGCAGCAGTGCTAACCACTGAGCCACCATGCCACCCATAAATTCCACCATTCAATAACATTATGGTTGACCTGACAGTGGCCTCAACTCTTAATTCCTGCCAAACTCTCAATGTTTGACTCTTTTGTCATCAAGAAATTATTTTCTTCAGCCTTAGAAATGTTCAAAGATCCTCCCTCACCTTTTTTGGGAAAAGTTCTAAACACGCATAAATCACAGCGAAAAATATTCCTCATTCCTCGATTGCATCCTACGGTTCTAGTTTCCCCTACCAAGTGAAATATCCTTTCTGATTCTGTCCATCCACCTTGAAGAGTGAACTGATTGGGCCTATATCCTTTGGAGAAAGAAACTGGGTCGATCTTATCAAAATATGCAACATTCTGAGAGGTTTTGACAGGATGGATAGGGGGAGGATGTTTCCAATTGTGCAGAAGTAAGAACTAGGGAACACATTTTAAGGATAAGGGGTCTCCATTTAAGATTAGCACATGTAGAGTCTTATTCTGTCACAGGGCTGTTAGCCTGTCGAATTCTCGTCTCTAGAGAACAGAGAAGTGGGTTATTGAATAGATTCAAGGCTGAATTAGATAGGTTTTGATGGATAAGGGGGTCAAGGGTTATGGGGGAGGGCAGATAGAGCAGTGGAGCTGAGGCCACAGCCAGATCAGCCATGATCTAACTGGATGGTGCAGCAGGGTCAAAGGGCTGACTGGCCTCATCTTGCTCCTATGTTCTATCACTGGAATCCCATGTTAGCATATATTTGGAGTTACAGCACACCCCACTGTACGCTCTGGGCAGTTTAGCAGATATAGTTTCACAGCACAGGGACAAGCTGTAAATAAGTCACAAGCAATAAGTTCTGCACACAATCTGTAAAACAGTTAATGATTACTCTAGCGAAGAATCACTGACTTTTTCAGATTATTCTGGAGTCTATAGAAAATAACCATCAATCTCCAGAGACTCCAATGCAAATTGTGTACGTTTTGGGCAATTTTTAAAATATTCAGGACTGAGTGTGAAAATGTTGCTTGATTGACAGTCAGAAATCATCCAGTCAGATGAGGTACTTTGTCTGGGAAGGCAGGGGGCGAGACGGCACCACCTACTCTCTACATCCACTAATCCTCATCACTCAGCCATTACACCCATCAACCGCCCGGCCCACCCTCCATACCCCTCCGCCCCAACCGCCCGGCCCACCCTCCATACCCCTCAACTCCATCCGCCCGGCCCACCCACCCTCCATACCCCTGAATCCCAATTGCCGGCCCACCCTCCATACCCCTCAACTCCATCCGCCCGGCCCACCCACCCTCCATACCCCTGAATCCCAATTGCCGGCCCACCCTCCATACCCCTCCGCCCCAACCGCCCGGCCCACCCACCCACCCTCCATACCCCTCCACCCCAACCGCCCGGCCCACCCACCCTCCATACCCCTCAACTCCATCTGCCCGGCCCACCCACCCTCCATACCCCTCAACTCCATCCGCCCGCCCACCCACCCTCCATACCCCTCAACACCAACCGCCCGGCCCACCCTCCATACCCCTCAACACCAACCGCCCGGCCCACCCTCCATACCCTTCAACCCCAACTGCCCGGCCCACCCTCCATACCCCTCTGCCCCAACCGCCCAGACCACCCTCCATACCCCTCAACTCCAACCGCCCGGCCCACCCTCCATACCCCTCAACCCCAACTGCCCGACCCAACACATTCTCGATACTCCTCAACATCAACCACCCGACCGACTCTCCATGCTCATCAACTGCAATCATCCAACAAACTCTCCCTATTTGACTCAATCACCGACCCACTCTCCATTACCCTCAACCACAACCACCTCATCTACTCTCCATACCCCTCAACCCCAACCACCTGAACCACTTTTCGTGACCCTTAATCCCAATCACCCGATCCATTCTCTTCAACACCAATCACCTGATGCACTCTCCATACTCCTCAAACCCACCATTTTCTCAACTTCACTCACCCACACTCCATACACCTCCTCACCCACCTACTCTACATTCACCTCAACCCCACCCGATATACCCTCAACTCCACCTACCCACTCTTCACATCTTTCAATTTCTCTTCACCTTGACCCTTACCTCCACCCACTCACCCATCCACCACACCCCTCAAGTCCACTCACTCACAATACCCTTTAACTCTATCCACTCAATCCTTCAACCCTACCAATCCACTATACCTCTCAACCCCAGATCCCTAGTATCTACTGACCTGCTTTCCCATTCTCTCTCTCAACCTCACCCTCTCAGCTCATTCATGGGAGATGTGTATGTGCATTTAGGGCAACAATATCTTCACCAGATTTGTTGTTAGGATCCAAATGGGGTCATGAGAAAATGTCCTTTTTGACTCACCTGGTCCCCAGAACTTTGAAATTTACTCATTAGCTGCAAGCACCAGTTATTGAAGCAGCATCAGCAAATAACTTAACACTGACAAACAACTCAGCGCCAGCCAATGATTTAACACTGATTAATGACTCAGCACCAGCTAATGATATAATGTTGACAAATGACTCAGCACCAGCTAATGACTGAGCGCCGACTAATGACCCAGTATAGGCTAATGACTCAGCGCCAGCTAATGATTAAAACCCACCTTTTGTTCATTGTGAATTTGCATGTGACTCACCTTTAGACCCATGGGTCCTGGTGGGCCAATCTCTCCTTCAGGTCCAGGCTCACCCTGTCAACACCAAAACATATGGTTAATGCCCACTTAGGCATTTTACAGGGAGGAAAACAGCAATGAGATCAAATAAATTGGTATTTTCTCCTTACCATTTGACCTGGAGGGCCAGTGGGACCAAACATTCCTTGAGTACCTCTTTCACCCTGTGAAAAGACAGCACCAGCTAGTGAGCTTAGTAAAACAACCAAAGCCCCAAACAGGGGTCTGTGGACAACAACTTACTGTTATAAGACACATTTACAGAGGGAAAAACCTTCAGGAAGCTTACAAGAGCATTGTTAAATACAATTCAACAATTAGCCACATAAGGGTGCTTTAGATCAAAGTGCTTTCTAGTTGGTTGAAGAGGAGGTTTTTGTGGAAGTTTTCATCTTAAAGGAGCTGCAGGGGCCAGTTGAACACATGATCACTAGTGGTGGGCTGAAGCTGATACAATAGGGTACACAACAACTTGCCATGGTGTTACTTCACAAATGTCTCGATCTGTGATTGGTTAGCACTCAACCAACTTGTCTGAGTGACAAAGATTCTGCCTGGGAGATATCAGGAGGAAGTTGCAACAGCTTCTGTACTATTGTGACGTATACTCCAGTTAGTAGTTGAATTAATTATCGTCACTATTCATGACTGCATGCTGCAGGACAGCAAAGCTCCGATCTGATCCATTGATTGTGTGGGATCTGTCTATTGCATGTCACTTTCACCATTTAGCTGGAAGCTGGATCTTCCATTGGTCCCAGGTGTCTTTGAAAATAAAATATACTGCCTAGCATTAGGGCTTGAACTGGCTTAAATACAGCTTTTCACTGTGCCTCGGTACACGTGACAATAAATGCAAATTCAAATCCAAATTCTGTGATGAGAATTTGAATTGAATTTGAATTCAAATTCTTATCACAGACCTGAGGATCGGTTAGGACAAAGACCTCCAAAAAGCCTGTGAGCAAGCCCAATCCTTCTCTTTATCTTTAATTAGAAATGAGATAACATTTACAGACTTTGTGAAAGAAAAAAGCTTCCAGCCTTGGGGACTGTCTGAATGGAGTTTGCACATTCCCCCCATGTCTGCATGGGTTTCCTCTGGGTGCTCCGGTTTCCTCCCACAATCTAAAGATGTGCAGTTTAGGTGAATTGGCCATGTTAAGTTGTCCATTGTGTTCAGGGATGTGTAGATTAGGTGATTTGCCATGGGAAATGTAGGGTTATCGGTTAAGGGGATGGGTCTGGGAGGGATACTCTTCGGAGGATCGGTGTGGACTTGTTGGGCCAGATGGCCTGTTTCCACACTGTAGGTGTTCTATGTTCTAATTCAAGCCAAGATTCAGGTCCAGCTGAATGGCTACTGCACTGAGGATTGTTGTAGTCACCATCAACGTGATAACGTCACCAAAAATCAAAGGAAAAACTGTTAGGAAGTAATCTAATTTCCCCTTTTGGATTGAACATTGATTCACGGACTTTGTGTATTTTTGCCTCTATATTTTCTACACACAATATTCTTAAAAAGACTGTTTATCTCGTCTGTCCTATTTATGATTGTACACGTGTGGTTGGATTAAGAAGGATGTCATTTAAATTTGCATATCAGGAAATAATAATCTGTTCTGCCACATGGTGGAGGATAAGTTAATGTAATAAATAAGTTGACCATTGATGTAACTTGGTGCGTTTCTTTGTCACAGTCAAAATTTTTACACAGAGTGGCTTACTTGTGAAATGAACTTCCTGAGGAAGTGGTGGATGTGGGTACAATTACAACATTTAAAAGAGATTTGGATAAGTAAGAAAGGTTTAGTGGGATATGGGCCAGGAGCAGGCAGGTGGGTTTAGTTTGGGATTATGTCTGGCATGGACTGGTTGAACCAAAGGGTCTGCTTCCGTGCTGTATAACTCTATGACTCTATTAACCATCCCAGTAATAATAGTCATATTTCACACTTGTGATGATGCATGGAACACTGAGGCCTCACTTCCAGCTCAATATTCCCACCATGGAAATCAAATCCAAGAAAGTGAATATACAATAAGTGGGATAATATTGATACGTATAGAGGAAGTAAGATAACAGGGTACATCTATAGGTCATTGAAGTGACAGGACAGGTAGTTGAAAGTATACTGGGTGAGATGCAGACTACAAGAATATAAATGGAATGTTGGAACTACATTATAAGACATTGGTTAAACTACACATGGAATTTTGTGTACAGTTCTCGTCAGCCCATTACAGGACTCTTACGTCTCTAACTTTAACCTGGATTCAAGTCCCTACTGCTCCAGAGATGTGGAATAGCATCTCTGAATGGGTTGATTGGAAAATAGTTTTTGTTTAAACACATGCTCTAGAGAGAGTGCAGAGGAGATGTACAAGAATGTTTCCGTGTGAGAGAATTGCTACTATGAGGAAAGATCGGATAGACTAGGGTTGTTTTCCTCAGAAAAGATATGCAGGTTAGGTGGACTGACTATGCGAAATTGCCCTGTAGTGTCTAGAGCTGTGGCATACTCCTCAAAGTGTTGGTGCAGAGTTGATGGGCCAAATGGCCTGTATCTGCACTGTAAGAATTCTTTGAATCTATGATTCTAAGAGGAACTGAGGACTGATATAATTGAGATTTAGAAATTTACGAAGGCCTGGAAGAATGGACAGGAAAGAGCTGTTTCTTCTTGCAGAGAGGTCAATTACAAGGGGCACAAATTAAAGGTAGAGGGAACGTGAGGAAAAACAATTCCCCACAGAGCATGGAAGGTGCCTGGAATTCATTAGCGACATTAATGGCTGAGAGAGCAAACACTCAATTCATTTAAAATGAAACTGAAGGAGGAGATTTCTGAATACTTGAAAATGTATGGTAAAATAGGGCAAAGTCAGCATGGTTCCATCAAGGGGAGGTCATGCCTGACTATCTCCTAGAATTCTTTGAGGAAGTAACAAGCAGGTTAGACCAAGGAGAGCCAATGGTCTCAAGACTGGACTTCAAGAAGGGCTGTGACAATGTGTTGCAAAGGAGACTATTGCGTAAGATAAGGGCCCATGGTGTTAGAGGCAAAATGCTAGCATGGACAGAAGCTTGGCTGTCTGGTAGAAAGCAGAGAGTGGAGATAAAAGGGTCCTTCTCAGGATGGCAGCCAGTGACAAGTGGTGTTCCGCAAGGTTGTGTTAGAACCACAACTTTTCACTTTATACAGTTAATGACCTCAATGAAGGAACTGAGGGCATTCTGGCTAAAGTTGCAGATGATACAGAGATAGGTAGAGGGGCGGATAGCATTGAGGAGGCAGGAAGGCCTCAGAAGGAATTGAACAAGTTAGATGCAGTGCAACATGGGAAAGTGTGACGTCATGCTCTTTGGTAGGGAGAAAAAAGACATGGACTGTTTTCTAAATGAGGAGAAAATTCATAAGTTTGAAGTGCAAAGAGACTTGGGAGTTCTAATCCAGGATACTCTCAAGATAAACTTGCAAGTTGAATCAGTAGTTAGGAAGGCAAATGCAATGGTGGCATTTATTTTGAGAGGACTTGAATATAAAAGTAGGGATATACTTCTAAGACTCTATAAGGCTCTGGTCAGGCCACATTTGGAGTATGGTGCACAATTTTGGGCCCATATCTCAGGAAGGATATACTGGCCCTGGAGCGCGTTCAGAGGAGGTTCCCAAGAATGGTCCCAGGAATGAAACGCTTAACATATGAGGAACGTTTGAGGACTCTGGGTTTATATTCGATGAAATTTAGAAGGATGAGGGGTAATCGAATTGAAACATACCGAATACTGAATGACCTAGATGGAGTGGATGTCAGGAAGGTGTTTCCATTGGTGGGAGAGACTAGGACTCAAGGGCACAGCCTTAGAGTAAAGGGAAGAGCCTTTAGAATGGAGATAAGGAGAGACTTCTTCAGCCAGAGAGTGAATTCACTGGAATTCTATGGAATTCACTGCCACAGAAGGGTGTGGAGGCCAGGTCATTGAGTATATTTAAGACTAAGATAGGTTCTTGAGTATTAAGGGGATCAAGGGTAACAGGGAGAAAGCAGGAGGATGGGATTGAGAAACTTATCAGCCATGATTGAATGGCAGAGCAGACTCAATGGGCTGAATGGCCTAATTTCTGCTCGTACGTCTGGACTACACACCAGTTACCGAAAAATGCATTCAGAATATGTGAGCACTTCTTTTGTTTGGTCAGTGCAGACATGACAAGCTGAATAGCTTCTTTTTGAGCTGTCACCTTTCTATGATTCTATGGCCTGTGTACCACTGTATGGTCATGTATGTCAACTTTTGGCATGGCATAGCCAGGGATGGTCATTGGAATGTGAAACAGTGGGTACTGGTAGAAAACAAAGAAATGTGGATACTGGAGATTTGAAACAAAAACAGAAAAACAGGTCTGGCAGACTCTGGGAAGAAAGCAGAGTTAATGTTTCGAGTCCATAGACTATTCTGATGTTCTGGGTGATACAGTAGCTAAGTGGTTAGCACTGCTTGCCTCACAGCATTGGGGACCTAGGTTCTATTCCAGCCTCGGGTGACTGTCTGTGTAGAGTTTGCGCATTCTCCCCGTGTCCGCATGGGTTTCCTCTGGGTGATCCGGTTTCCTCCCACAGTCCAAAGATGTGCAGGTCAGGTGGATCGGCCAGGCTAAATTGTCCAATAGTGTCCATGGGAGTCCATGGGACCCACCATTGGTGGGTCACCAATGGTAAATGTGGGGTTAGGGAGGTCTGGGTGGGATGCTGTTTGGAAGGTCAGTGTAGACTGCATAGGCCAAATAGCCTCTATCTCCACTTTGGGGATTCTGCGTCTGTTTTTGTTACAGTAGGTACTGATGGTAGGGTCTGGGTGAATAATGCCTTGGTGTTCTCTGCAAACTGCAGGCAAGGCTCACTCTGCTGGTTTCCATGTTAAATGACAATTCTGAAACTCAGGTTAAGGAGTTCCTTGACTAATTAGCTAGAAACTAGCAATAAAAAGCAGACGGGATGGTCAGTTTTACACAAAACATTCCCCTGCGAAGCTCAAGCAGAAAATTGAGACACATTTGCAAATAACTAGAAGTTATAAACCTAATGACAAAATTGAAAAATAAAGACAAACATAACAAAAGACATGTGCTATGAAATGAAGAGCCAGGTTTCTCTGAAGAACGGTGAAGTCACTGTTTTGAGCAATTCTTACCTTTGAACCAGCAGTTCCCTTCTGACCAGGTTGTCCAGGTAAACCCTATCAAAGGGAAAGTCATCTGTTAGTTTACTACATTAGCTTAGTGCACAATGAACAGAGGGTTATTCAATAAAAAATATATATTTTAATTCAGTTTCATTTAACATCTGTCTCCTGAAGGTACTGATTCACACTGGGGTACAGTTCCTGAAGATACTGATTCTCATGGGATACAATTCCAGAATGTGCTCCCACTGGGTTACAGATCCTGAAGGAGCTGAATCTCACTGGGATACAGTTCCTGAAGGTGCTAACTCTCACTGGGATACAGTTCCTGAAGGTGCTGACTCTCACCGGGATACAGTTCCTGAAGGTGCTGACTCTCACTGGGATACAGTTCCTGAAGGGGCTGACTCTCACTGGGATACAGTCCCTGAAGGTGCTGACTCTCACTGGGATACAGTTCCTGAAGGTGCTCTCACTGGGACACAGTTCCTGAAGGGGCTGACTCTCACCGGGATACAGTTCCTGAAGGTGCTCTCACTGGGACACAGTTCCTGAAGATCATGACTCTCACTGGGATACAGTTCCCGAAGGTCATGACTCTCACTGGGATACCGTTCCTGAACGTGCTGACTCTTACTGGGGTACAGTTCCTAAAGGTGCTGACTCTCAAATGGGGATAGTACCTGAAAGTGCTGACTGTCACTGGAATACAGATCCTGAATGTTCTAGCTCCTAATGGGAAATAGTTTGTCAAGGTTTTGATTCTCACTGGGTTACAGTTCATGAACAATGTGACTCTCAGTTTCTGAAGGTGCCAAGAACCATGAGGATATAGTGCCAGATGGTGCTGATTCCCACAGGGGAACAGTTCCTGAACATGCTGACACTCAGTGGGAGATATTTCCAGAAGGTTCTAACTCTCACTAGGATACATTCCTAAATGTGCTCATACTCACTGCGGCACAATTCCTGAAGTGCTGACTGTCACTAAAGTACAGTTCTTTAAGTTTCTAACTCTCACTGGGGTACAATTCCTGATGGGGCTTACACTCACTTGGATGTAGTTTCTGAAGGAGCTATCACTGGGACACAGTTCCTGACGATGCTGACTCTCATGGGATACAGTTCCGATGATGATACCTTTCACTGGGATACAATTTCTGAAGGTTCTTTTGCTCACTGGGACATAGTTCCTGAAGGTGCTAACTCTCACTGGGATTTAGTTCCTGAAAATGCTGACTCTCACTGGGAGACAAGTCCTTTAGTTCTGACACTGGGATATACTTCACTGATTCTCACTGCAATACAGTTCAGCACAGCAACGGGCCCTTCAGCCCACGATATCATGCCGAACATTAGACCAAATTACACCAATCCCTTCTGCTTTCCCTTAGTCCATATTCCTCCATTCCTTCCATATTCATGTGCTTACCGAAAAGTCCCTTAAATGCCCTTATTGTATCTGCCTCAACCACCACCGATGGCAGTACATTCTAGACTCCTGCCACTCTCTATGTAATAAACTTGCCCCTCACACCTCCTTTGAACTTTCCCCTTGACACCTTAAATGGACGCCCTCAAGTATTAGACATTTCAACTCCAGGAAAAAGATTCTGACTGTCAACCCGATCTATGCATCTCATCATTTTATAAAAGTCTATCAAGTCTCCCCTCAGCCTCCACCACTCCACAGAAAAGAATCCAAGTTTTTCTAGCCTCTCCTCATAGCTCATATTCTCTAATCCAGGCAAGATTCTGGTAAACCTCTTCTGAAACCTCTCCAAAGCCTCCGCATCCTTCCTGTAATGTGGCGACCAGAGCGGCCTAACCAAAGTCTTATACAGCTGCAACATGACATCCTGACTCTTGTATTCAATTCCTCGACCAAAATGACAAGAATTCAAAGTTTGTGAGAAGATTTGTAGCTCGGGTGCTCGTTGCTGTGGTTCTGTTCGCCGAGCTGGAAGTTTTTGTTGCAAACGTTTCATCCCCTGTCTAGCTGACATCCTCAGTGCTTGGGAGCCTCCCAAGGAGGCTCCCAAGCACTGAGGATGTCACCTAGACAGGGGACGAAACGTTTGCAACAAAAACTTCCAGCTCAGCGAACAGAACCATGACAAGAATGCCATACACCTTCTTTACCACCCTTTCTACTTGCGTGATCACTTTCAGGGAACTATGGACTTGCACCCCAAGATCCTGCCATTAACATTACTTTTCCTTAAGATTTGATCTCCCAAACTGTAACACCTTATGCTTGCCCGAATTAAACACCATCAGCCATTTCTCCATCCATATCTGCAAATGATCTACATCTCGCTGCATCCTTTGACAACCTTCTACACTATCCACAACTCCACTGATCCTTGTAATGTCTGCAAATTTACCAACCCACCCATCTACATTTTCATCTAAGTCATATACAGCAAAAACAACAGAAATCCCTGCTGAACCCCATTACTCAGATCTCCAGCCAGAAAAATACACTTCCACCACTACCCTCTACCTTCTATGGGCAGGCCAATTCTGAATCCACGCGTCCCAGGTCACCATGGATCCCATGCATCTTAATCTTCTGGATGAGGCTACCATGAGGTACCTTGGTGAAAGACTTACTAAAATCCATGCAGACAACATCCACTGCTCTCCCCTCATTGATCATCTATGTCACTTCCTCAAGAAATTCAGTCAAGTTAGTAAGACATGACCTACTCTGCACAAAGCCATACTGATTATCCTAATTCAGCCATACTTTTCCAAATGTGCATAAATTCCTAAGAATTCTCTCCAGAAGTTTCACAGCCACTGATGTGAGACTCACCAGTCTATAGCTTCCTGGATTATCCTTACTTATCTTCTTGAAAAAAGGAACAACTCACCAGTCAGCCAGGACCTCTCCACTGGCTAGTGAGGATACAAAAATCTTCTTGCATCTCTCAATAATTTAGGGTCGATGCCATTGGGCCCTGGGGACTTAGCCAGATTAATGATCTTTAAGAGATTCAACACCACTTCTTTCTTGATCTCAAAATGTCCTAGCAAATTACCTTGATCCACACAAATCTCACCATTGTTCATATCCTTCTTCGAAGTGAATACTGACGCATGGTACCCACTTGGGATCTCAGCTGCATCCTCTGCCTCCAAGCACAAGTTCCCCCTTTTATTCTTGAATGGTCCTACCTTCTCCTTTGTATAGATACATTAAAAACAAGAGGATAACAATGTCTTGGGATTTTCTTTAACCCTACTTGCCAAGTTGAGTTCATAGCCCCTTCTTGCTCTTTTTAAATCCCTGCTTGAGCACTTTCCTGCTATTCTTATATTCCTCACAGGCCTTGTCCGATTTTAAGCTACTAAACATATGTTTCTTTTTCTCTTTTGACTAAATTCACAACCTCCCTCATTACCCAAGGGTCCCTTACCTTGTCATTCTTGTCCTTCCTCCTGTCCTCAGTTGGGAGCAGTTCCAGAAATGCTCATTCTCACTGGGAAACAAACCCTGAAAGCATCTCATTCTGTTACACTTCCTCAATGTGCTGACACTTAACTGGAATAAATTTCTGGAATGTGCTGACTCTCATGAGGATGGTCTGTTTCCATACTGTAGGAATTCTATGAGAAAGACGTTTGGATACAGTTCCTCAACGAGCCTTAATGGTTCTGACTGTCAAAGTGATACAGTTTCTGAAGGTGCTGACCCTGACTTGGATACAGTTGTGAAGCTGATTCCGAATGGGATAAAAATCTGAAAGGTGCTGACTCTCACTGGGATACACTTTGTGAACGTGCTGACTCTCTGAGGTACAGTACTTGATGATCTTGACTCTGATTGGGAGACAGTCAGAATCATCAAGAATTATCATTGGGATGCAGTTCCTGATTGGGCAGGCTCTCACTGGTACACAGTTCCTGAATGGGCAGGCTCTCACTGGTACACAGTTCCTGATGGAGCTGACTCTCACTGGGATACAGTTCCTGAACGCGCTAACTCTCACTGAGATACAGTTCCTAAAGTTGCTAATTCTCATTGGGATATAGTTCCTGAAGGTGCTGACTCTCCCTGGAATACGGTTCCTGAAGGTTTTTGGGGGTGCTCACTCTCACTGAGAAACAAATTCTGAGGCCACTGACTCTCACTGGGATACATTTCCTGAAGTCAGAATCCTAGAATTTTACAGTACAGAAGGGGGCCATTTGACCCATCACGTCTGTACCAGCTCCCAAAAGTGCGACCCAGCTAGTTCCATTCATCAGCTCTACCTCCATAGCCTTCTAACCTCAGCACTTTCAAATATATCCAGCTCTGTTTTGAAACCTCCTGTGGAATCCACTTCCACCATTCTCCCAGGCAGTACATTACGAACCCTAACAACTCTCTGAATAAAGAAGTTTCTTCTCATCTCACTCCTTGCTGACAATCTTGAAACTGAGACTACTAGTTACTGATGTAAGAAGTAGTGGAAACAGAATATCCTTCTTTACCTTGTCAAAATTGTTTACAATATTGACCACGTCAATAAGGTCACTTCTTAATATTCTCTGCTCCAAGCAGAATAAGCCAACTTTCTATGGCCTTTCCTTGTATTTAGAATCCTTCCTTCCTGGTATTATTCTAGTAAATCTCCTTTGAACTCTCTCCAGGTCTTTACCATCCTTTCTTAAATAAGGCACCCAGAACTGAACACAAGGCTCTAAAGAAAAACAGAAATTGCTGGAAAAACTCAGCATTTGTGGTGAGAAATCAGAATTAACATTTTGGGTCCAGTGACCCTTCTGATTTCTCTCCACAGAGGCTGCCAGACCTGCTGAGTTTTCTAGCAATTTCTGTTTTATTTCTGATTTCCAGTATCTTAAGTTCTTTCGATTTGTTTGTACAATGCTCTAAATATGGTCTGACCAATACTTTGTAGAAGTGTCACATCCTTGTTTTTATAATCCATGTCTCTATTTACCAACCATAGGATCCAATAAGCATTCTTAACTTTTTAAACTTGCCAGGCCACCTTCAGAGAGTCATGTATGTGAACCGTGAGGTCCCTCTGCTCCTGTACCCCCCTCAGTATTACATCATTGAGCCTATATTGTCTCTCCATGTTTCTTCTACGCAAATGCATTACCTCACATTTCTCTGCACTGAAATTCATCTGCTAGCTGTCCACCCATTTAAGCCAACTTGTTAATGTCCCTCTAAAGTCGAACAATCTCATCCTCACAACTCACTACTCACAAATCACGAGATTAGTCTCATCTGCAAATTTAGAGATTTTGCTCTCATGGGAAAGATGGCTGGTGAAGATTTCATCCTGACCATTACCATGGCTCAGGTGAGGTATAGCATTGAGAAGACCGAAGCCAGTCTGGACAATGAGCCCATAACGTTGGTATCACTCTCCATTGCAAACCCGCCATCCAACCGGCTGAGCCATTCCTAACATACACTCACTACTTCACAGCTACCAAGACTGAATAGCACAAGAGGCATTGTCAGTGGCTTTTCCGATTCACTAACGGAAAAATATTGAAACCAGTGTCAGAGTGTGGAGTTAACCAGTGTCAGAGTGTGGAGTTAACCAGTTCCAGAGTGTGGAGTTAACCAGTGTCAGAGTGTGGAGTTAACCAGTTCCAGAGTGTGGAGTTAACCAGTGTCAGAGTGTGGAGTTAACCAGTGTCAGAGTGTGGAGTTAACCAGTTCCAGAGTGTGGAGTTAACCAGTGTCAGAGTGTGGAGTTAACCAGTTCCAGAGTGTGGAGTTAACCAGTGTCAGAGTGTGGAGTTAATCAGTTTCAGAGTGTGGAGTTAATCAGTTTCAGAGTGTGGAGTTAACTCTCTCTGCTCGATCACATTTTCCCATAAATCTATGTAAACCAAGAAGGTGAGTTGTTGTTGGGATGGCACTCACACCAATCATATCTGCACTGGACCGCTGTGACCTAAGACAAACTACCCTTTCCTTCACAACTCTTCCTCATCTCAACTCTATAAATACCTATATTCTATATATTATCTATCTTCCAAACTACATAAGAATTTATCCATTTCTCAAAAGTTCCATGAAATCAATTTTGTGAAAAACTGTGTCTTTGATTGGTGATCACCTCTCTTCCTGAAGAATCTACAGATTTCATCTGATTAATAAATATTGGATGATACTTACAGCTCCTCCCTGGGGACCCGCTGGTCCTGGAATTCCAGATCGTCCTGCATCTCCCTACAGGGAAACGGAAGGGAGAAAAGCTTCCTGATAATTTCATAAACACACATTGTCCGCTATCAGCATCAAAACATGCCATTCCCGCACATACCTATTCATGGGGTATGTGAAGATGAAGGGAAGAAGAATGCTGTACTGTTATTGTATTGTCCCATTCATAATAAGGATTGCAGCTACTGTTTGGAGAGTCATTAGCTTCATGCAGCCTTGTGTTTGGAGCCAAAGATTAGCATTTTGTCAATGGTTTAATTCAATAAGGAATATGTTACTGTCACTTTCCCTTGGAGATATTAACTACGCAATTGGGCTGGAACTTGGAATTAAAGTCAGCTGTGATCTTGTCAAATGGTGGGGCTAAAGGCGCAATGTAGTCTATTTCTGCTTCTATTGTTTATTTTTGTAGGATAGTGTGTGACATTTTGGAATTTCATATTGTTCTAGGGAGCTCATTATTTCATTTCACCTGTTATGTCTACGTGTAACAGCTAACGGAGTTACACACAATACCAGACAGAGGTAAGCCCTTGCAATTGCAAAGACAGAAGCATTTAATGTGGGCTAACACCTTAGATTTAAATCAGAAGTCAGATGATACCAGATTCTGGTCCAACAAATTTATTTGAAATCACACATGCTTTTGGAACGCAGTCCCTTTGTCAGGTGCAGTGAGCAAGCAGGGCACACAGACACAGAGTTTATAAGCAGAGAGATCAAGGGGCAAAGAAATCAAAAGATCATACAACTGGTGTGAGTGGAATTTCCGATAATACCTCTGCAGTTGACCAAGAGTGTTAGAAGTGTTTACAAAGTCAATGTTGGTGCTATGCTGTTATGAGAATCAGGTAGAGCGATAGAAATATACAAAAGGTGACACCTCAGATCAGACATAGAATTGTAAATGTGAGGTTTTGTTCAGAATCTGTGTTGGAGTTTTAACCTGGAATCAGGCTGGTTTTATTCCGAAGGCTGAAATTTAAAAGATGCTACATTGACTGACTGTGACTACAAATAGTTTGTTTTTTGAAGAAAATAGTATGTATCTGCAGATAAACAAACATCTTGGATGAAATGATTCACCCCATAGATTATGTGTGTATGTGTGTGTGAGAGAGAGAGAATTTGAGAGAGAGTGTGTATGAGTGCGTGTGTGTGCTTGAGAGAGTGCGAGTGTGAGAGAGTATGTGTGTGTGTGATAGAATGTGTGTGAGAGAGAGAGGATCTTTGTGTGAGAGAGGGTCTGTATGAATGTGCGTGTGTGAGATTATGAGAGTCTGTATGCTTATGCATGAAAAGTGTATGTTAATGTGTGCGTGTGCACGCTCACTGTGTGTGAGAGAGTATAATAAGTAATTCAGAACTATACAAACTAATTAAGATTAAAAATTATAACAATTTATCAAGATGATGCTGTCAAAACAGGAAAGTAATGAACATTTTACAGATACAGAACTGTGTGGTGGGGTCACCTGTAACACGACATGAACCCAGGATCACTGTTGAGGCCATCTTCAAGCGTATGTAACTTGACTAACATTCTTTGCTTGGTGATTCTGCACTGTTGTGTATCTCGGAGTCTGGCTTGGAATACTCAATACCAATAATTGTCAGTTTCCAGACACTATCCTACAACTCATCCACTTCATCTTTGACCACAACATCTTCACCTTCAACAACCAGTTCTTCATCCAGACGTACAGAACAGCCATGGGGACCAAATTTGCACCTCAATATGCCAACGTTTTCAGGCACAAGTTCAAGCAAGACTTCTTTGCTGTGCAGGACCTCCAACCAATGCTGTACAACAGATACATTGACAACATTTTTTTCCTTTGGACTCATAGCGAGGATTCACTGAAACAATTACATAGTGATTTCATCCCACCATCAGACTGACCATGGACTACTCTTCAGAATCAGTCTCATTTTTGGACGCACTCACCTCCATCAAGGACTAACACCTCAATTCCTTACTCTATTGCAAGCCCACGGATGACCTCACAATGCTGCACTTTTCTAGCTTCTACCCTAAACATATTAAAGAAGCCATACCCTATGGACAGGCCCCGCTCAAACACAGGATCTGCTCAGATGAGGAACGTAATGGACACCTGAAGGCTTTGAAAGACACCCTGATAAGAACAGGATACGATGCTCAACCCATCGATCATGAGTTCCGATGTGCCATAGTGAAATAAACCACAAAGATCTCCTCAGAACAAAGGATAAGACCAATAGGGTACCCTTCATCGTCCAGTAATTCCTTGCAGTGGAGAAACTACACCATGGCCTTTGCAACCTTCAACATGTCATTGATGATGATAAGCATCTTGCCAAGATCTTCCCTTCTCGCCTTCAAACAATTGTCAAACCTCAAACAGACATTGCTCGCCACAATCTATCCAGTCTTCAGGACAATATTGACTATAACACCAGAGGATCGTGTCATGGCATCCTCTGCAAGACATGTCAGATCATCGACTTGGATACTACCATCACACATGGGAACACCACCTAACATGTTCATGGCAGATACTCATGTGACGCTGCAGGCAAGGATGCCATGAGACATGGTATATTTGCAAGACCACGCAGACGCTATGACAACAAATGAATGGACACCACGCAACAATCGCCAGACAGGAATCTTCCCTGCCAGTCAGGGGACACTTCAGCCTCCGATCTTCAGGTAAACATCATCCAAGGCGGACTCCGAAATATACAACAATGCAGAATTGCTGAGCAAAGACTGTTAGCCAAGTTTCGTACCCATAAAGATGGCTTCAACCATGACCTTGGGTTCATGTTATAATACACTGTTCAGTATCTGTAAATCTTCCTTACTTTCCTGTTTTGACAGCACCATATTGATAAATTGCTATGATCTTTACTTTAATTAGTTTGTAGAGTTTTGAATTACTTATTTCTCACACACTCTCTCTCTCTCAGACACATGCACACTATCACGCACATACATAGTATCTCACACTCACACTCTCTCTCAAGCAAACACACACTTCATCCAAGATGTTTGTTTATTTGTAGATACATCCTATTTTGTTCAAAAAACACATACGTTGTATCACAGTCAGTCAATGTGAGATCTTATAAATTTCGGGCTTCGGAATAAAACCAGCCTGATTACATGTTAAAACTCCGAGATAGACTTGAACAACGGCTCACACTTACAATTCAATGTCTGACCTGAGATGTCAGCTTTTGTATATTCCTATTGCTCTGCCTGATTATCATAGCAGCATAACAGTTTCTTTGGCTTTATAAACACTTTATACACTTTCTAACACTCTTCATCACCTGCAGAGACTAATTATCTGACACTCCACTCAAACCAATTGTATGATTTTTTGATCTCTCTGCCCTTGATCTCTCTGCCTATAAACGTTGTGTCTGTGTGCCCTGCTCTATCACTGCATCTGCCAAAGGGGCTGCACTCTGAAAGCTTGTGATTTCAAATAAACCTGTTGGACTATAACTTGGTGCCAAGTGACTTCTGACTTTGTCCACTCCAGCCAACACCGGCACCTCCACATCATAACAGATTTAAGTATGGAGGGAGCACAGCCCTGACTAAAAAGCTCTTTTTCAGATAATGCATTGAAGTGAGACCTTCAGAAGATACTAACAGATGCCATGACCAAAGAGTTCTTCCTGGTGTCATGGCTAAAATTCATCCTCAACTAATATTAGTATGGAGCAGATTATTTGAGTGTCATCAAACCGTATCATATTAGCTGCCATGTTTCCTTCATTACAACAATGACTGTACTTTGGATGTATAACATTGGCTGTAAAGGACCGTAGGATATCCTAAGGCTGTGAAAGGTACTGTAGAAATGCAAGTTTTTTCCTTTCTTTACCCACCATGTATGCCAGTTTACTGGAGGTAATAATCAAATCTGATCTTTTATCAAGAATGGAGAACTGAAGTAGGGAATTGTCAATCGCTACAACTATCCCTGATACAATCCCTGTCATCTCACTGTTCATCTCTATGATCTATGACCTCAACCTCTGGGGATCTTCAAACTGTTTCATGGAGGGGCCAGAAATGAGTTTATGGATCGGATCTCAAATTCATGGGGAAGCTTCACCTGAAGTTGAATTTTGTTTTCAAATGAGAAGTAAAATCTGTGTGTGTGATCTACAGAAAAGGGCAGTTAATTTAAGTAGGCATTCAATGAAACACCATCCAGAACTTAAATCTCAGTGAGAAATACAATGTTGCTTTAGGCATTGCCAAGAAAAGCTCATCTTTTCACCATTAAATACCTTCATACCAGGAACCCCAGGCGTGCCATCCTTGCCATCGATGCCCGGTAAACCCTGTAATAGACCACACAGGACTGACTAAGCAGGGGAGTCAGAGTATGGAGAACAAATACACTTTTACAAGATTTATAAACCAGGAACACTCAGAACATCACTTCTTGTTTTCCAGTGATGAATAGACACTGCAGATATGTGGATGAGCAGAGGGATCTTGGTGTCCATGTACACAGATCTCTGAAAGTTGCCACCCAGGTAAATAGTGCGGTGAAGAAGGCATATGGCGTACTGGCTTTTATTGGTAGAGGAATTAAGTTCCGGAGTTCTGAGATCATGTTGCAGTTGTATAAGACTCTGGTGCGGCTGCATCTGGAGTATTGTGTGCAGTTTTGGTCACCATACTATAGGAAGGATGTGGAGGCACTGGAACGGGTGCAGAGGAGGTTTACCAGGATGTTGCCTGGTATGGTAGGAAGATCGTATGAGGAAAGGCTGAGGCACTTGGGGTTGTTTTAATTGGAGAAAAGAAGGTTTAGGGGTGACTTGATAGAGGTGTACAAGATGATTAGGGGTTTAGATAGGGTTGGCCGTGAGAACCTTTTTCCACGTATGGAGTCAGCTATTACGAGGGGGCATAGCTTTAAATTAAGGGGTGGTAGGTATAGGACAGATGTTAGGGATAGATTCTTTACTCAGCGAGTCGTGAGTTCATGGAATGCCCTGCCAGTAGCAGTGGTGGACTCTCCCTCTTTATGGGCATTTAAGCGGGCATTGGATAGGCATATGGAGGATAGTGGGCTGGTGTAGGTTAGGTGGGCTTGGATCGGCGCAACATCGAGGGCCACTGTACTGTGCTGTATTTTTCTATGTTCTATATCTAGGGTCTTTGTTTCTATTTATTCATTTGTGGGATGTGAGCGTCCCTGACTGGGGCAGCATTTATTACCCATCCCTAGTTGCCCTTGAGGAGGTGGTGGTGAACTGCCTTCTTGAATCGCTGCAGTCCACCTGCTATGGGTTAACCCACAACGCCTTTGCGGAGGGAATTCTTTCATCCATATAAAGCACTGTGTTCAGCCTAAGAGCCAGTTCTGAGGGAGGAGTTATTGGACAAGGAGGGAGTGGAGCACAAATTCCCCAGAATGATCCCAGGACTAAACTACTAAATCATGATGACAGGTTGCATAAAAGTTCAACCTTTTTTTTTCTCTCTACTCCAATCTCAACTTTGAATATTGTGTAAATGACAATTATAGCTATTGGCTTGTGAAATACATGGCACAGCTTGTTTCTTTTACTTGCCACAAGCATGTTAATAGTAATAAATAGCTACTCAATATTTGGGGAGTAAATTTTAACTTTCTAAAAAAAGTCAAGATTTTAAAAAAGTCATCATTTTTAACTTCGTAGATTGAAGTTGACATGTTTAGAAGAAAATGTCTTGTTGAAAAAATTAAGCTCCTGAGGGTCCTGCTGTTAATCACACATGATGTTCTGTTCTTGCATTATGGCAGTGAAATTGTTCCTTTCTTTCAACGGAAAGTGAAGTAGATTTTTACATACAAGGGAATGGAGGGCTAGGGGTTAAAAAGGGTGAACATGTTTTCATTCATTCATGGGATGTGAGCGCCCCTGGCCAAGCCTGCATTTATTACCCATTACCTTCTTGCTCAGAGGATAACCGCAATGCTGTGGGGCTGGGTTATGCGTAGGCCAGACCAGTTAAAGGCAGCAGGTTTCCTTCCCTACAGTACATTAGCAACTCTGATGGATTTTATGACAATTGACCGTGGTTACATGGTCATCATTAGGCCAGATCTTTGAGTTGTTTAGCAAGATAAAAAGGTTAGGGGAGTGATGCTGAACAAAGAGAAAATGGAGTCGCAAGTAGACAGGATAGTGAAGGCGGCATTTGGTACGCTTTCCTTTGTTGGTCAGAGCATTGAGTATAGGAGATGGGAGGTCATGTTGTGGCTCTACTAGACATTGATTTTAGGCCACTTTTGAATACTGTGTGAAATCCTGGTCTCCTTGCTATAGGAAGGATGTTGTGAAATTTGAAAGGATTCAGAAAAGAATTACAAGGATGTTGCCAAGGATGAAAGGTCTGAGTTACAGGGAGAGGCTGAATAGGCTGAGGCTATGTTCCCTGGAGCATCAGCGGTTGAGGAGCGATTTTAAACAGGTTTATAAAGTCATGAGGGGCATGGACAGGGTAAAGAGACAAGGTGGAGTTCAAAACTAGAGGACCTAGGTTTAAGGTGAGAAGGGAAAGATTTAAAAGGAACCTAAAGGGCAACTTTTTCTTGCAGAGGGTGGTGCATGTATGGAAAGAGCTACCAGAGGAAGTGGTAGGGGCTGGTACAATTACAACATTTAAAAGGCATCTGGAGGGTATATGATTAGGAAGGGTTTAGAGGGTTATGGACCAAATGCTGGCAAATGGGACTCGATTTATATAGGAGATTTTGTCAGCATGGACAAGTTTGACAGAAGGGTCTGTTTCCATGTTGTACATCTCTGTGATTTGATGGGGTGGACAGATAGAGCGAAGCTATTGTCTCAAGTTGAGAAGTCAAAAACAAGGGGCACAATCTTCAAACCCAAGAAGTTCAGGGATGGTGTCAGGAAGCACATCATCAAGGTCAGAAACTCTCTCCGTAAAAAGCTGGTGAAAATTTCAAAATTCAGACTGATCAGTTTTTGTCAGCACAAATTTTATGAAAGTAAGGCAGGTAAACAGAGTTAGTGGAGACCTAGTTAAATGGATGGAGAGACTGATGGCTTCCCCTTGCTCCCCTGTTTTGTCGATTTGACAGTTCCCAGTAATCCTGTGCTACTTCATCCAAACAGCCACTTTCACGTCAGTGCGCATCAGTGAAATATTCAGCTATATTAGGCTTTGCTGTGTAGCCTGATTCAGGCCTCCATTCAACATCAGAAACTATCTAGTGCTAATTATCAGGAGCAGATACACCACCGTACAACACCCCAGTCAGCTCCTGGCCAAGATCAGGAACTTCTATATAGGTTTGAGATGGAAACCCAGAGGAACTCTGGACAATTCAATTGCATGTCAACTCAAATGCACAAGTGACAAATAAACCTGGGCAATTCGGGCAAAACAGTGCACTGGCTGGTGGCATTCACACCCAATTGTGAGCTGATTGTTTTTATTCATTAATTAAAATACAACTTACATTTTGACCCTTCAGTCCAGTTAGACCTTGGCGCCCTCTTTGCCCTCGTACTCCCTGCAAAGTGATAGGACAGTCAGACATCAAGCAATGAGTGAAGGGCTGAGCAACTAAAGAACATATCCACCTGTATACATTTCCCAGGCAGGAAAAGGATGTGATGCACACTCTAAAGCATAGCTGAGAAGCAATAGCAGCACAGACACAGCCTTCATTATGCACATTAATGTCGATGTGCAGCGTACTGTAAATGGAAGCAATTCTTCACTCCCAGAATGGGTCTACATTCAAACAGTTGTGTAGGTCTGAGAACCTGGATTACTAAGTGATCTACACTAAGAACCAAGGTCCACAGTTCTTACAAACACATGTCGACTCTGATTATGAGGGTTAACTCTTAGAAGAAAATTACACTACAGTTGACATACCTTCTTACTCAGCTAATTGTTTCAATCTGATTGTGATCTTTATAGATCGGGTTCTGTGCATTTAAGTATTGGATAAACCTGCCTACTCCAATGTTTGAGGTGTGGGAAATAGGACTCGGAGCTATACTTGGAAAACTATCTTGAATCAAAACATCCGCTGGACACAGTGGCATGCAAAAGTCAAGACTCTTCCTCCTGCCCATCCAATCAGGTTTTCCAATGCTGCATCATTTTTTTCCTATTTGTACCTGGGAGATGAACATTGCTAACAAGGTTGGTATTTGTTGCCCTTTCCAAACTGCACTTAAGGAGATTTTGATAATCCATTTTTCTAATCTACGTAGGGTTCACATAGTGTACGTACACCCACAATGCTGTTAAGAAGGGAATTCCAGGATTTTGACACAGTAACACTGAAGATACAGTCAGAATGGTGTACAGCTTAGAGGGAAACCTGCAGAAAGGGGTGTTTCCAAGTATCTGCCACCCTTGTTCTTGCAGATAATAGTGCTTATGTGTTTTGAATATCAAAGGAGGCTTGATATATTGCTACACTGTATTTGTACAGGCTGCGGTCACGGCGTGTCCTTCGTACAGGGAGTGTATGTTGAAAACGGTGGAGTGACGGATGAATGCTGATCAAGTGAAGTGCTATATCCTGGATGATGTCAAATCTTTCGATGTTATTGGAGCAGCGTTAATCCAAAAGAGTGCAAAGTATTCCATCACACTCTCGATTTGTGCCTTCCAAAAGGTGAAGAGGCATTGGTGAGTATGGTGGTGGGAGATGGGTGGTGGGTGCAGTGGTCAGTACTAAGGTGTGAAACATGTTACCCAGAATCTCTGCCCTGCTGTTGTAGCCACAGCGTATACATGGATGGTTCAGTTATGTTTCTGGTCAATGTAAACCCCCAGAATCATTCTCTGAACACTTCTTGTTAAAGATTGATACAAATGGTTCAGCCTTGTCTTTTGCTGGGTTCCCCAACAGTCAGAATGAGGATATTTGTTCAGCCTCCTCGTCTTCTGGTCAACCATTCAATTATTCACCACCATTCCCAACTGGGAAATGCAGAGTTTAAATCTGATCTGCTGTTTGTGGGATCCCTTCAGCCTGTCTATTACCTTTAATTCTGCTGTTCAGCAAACAAGTAGTTCTGAGTTGCAGCTTCAACAGGTTGACACCTCACCTTCAGATATGCCTGGTGATGCTCCCAACATGTCCTGCTATGCTCTTAACTGAACCAGGGTTGAACGCTGGCTTGATAGTAATATAGAGTGGGGATATGCAGGGTTATGACATTACAGATTGTGCTTGAATACAATTCTTGCTGATGCTAATGGTCCACTGTGCTTCATGAAAGTTCAGTTCTGAATTGCTACACCTTTTTGCAATCTCTTTCATTTAGCACTGTGTTCGAGCCACATGGAGAATATCTACATTGTGAAGGCAGGACTTTGTTTCCACAAGGTCACTCAGTCAGATGTACATGTGAGAAGTAAATTAGTGAGGACAAGGTCCAGTAGGTTTGTCGTCTCTGTTGGTCCCCTCACCACCTGCCACAGGGCCAGTCTGGCCAATATGTCCGTCGGAGCTCTGTCAGTGGTGGTGCTACTGAGCCACTCATGTGATGGTCATTGAAGTCCCTCAGCCACAGGCCGGCATGGTGGCTCAGTGGTTAGCACTGCTGCCTCACAGCACCAGTGTCAGGCTGTTGCTTGACTAGTCTGTCAGACAGGTCTCCCAATTTTGGTACTAGCCTCTAGACATTAGTAAGGACAGGGCTGGATGTGTCTTTGCCATGTTAGGTGACTAGGCCACTGCTAGATGGTTAATTAAGTTTTATTCTTTATTAAATTTTCTGTTGAGTTGTGATAGAACAAAGAAGTTTCCTCAGACATTACATAGGGCAGTTAAAAATAGGCCGCATTGCTGGCAGTACATCTTCAGACATCAGCCAGACTGGGTAAGGACAGCAAGTTTCTTTCCTCATAGTATATTTGTGTGGGTTTCATGCCAATCCAATAGATTTCATAGTCACCACTATTCAACCTAGCTTTTCATCTTAGGTTAATTTAATTAATTGATTTTAACCTACCCAGCTACCATATTGGGATTTTAACATTTGGTCTAAATTTTGCAGTCTGGGGGTTGCAGGTGCAGGTGGAGGGCCTAGCACACAGGCTGCATCGTAATTGGGCACAATGCCATGAACATGCTTGCCATTACATAGCCATCCACACCATAACATTTTCCAATGGCGGGTAGCGGCCAGCATCAAATGTGAATACCAAATGCTTTCATCGTTCAGGTTGATAGAAGGCAAGGAAAGGGTACTTCCTTTAGGGTTGCACTGCTGCCTCACAGCGCCAGGGACCCAGGTTCAATTCCCACCTCCGAAGACTGTCTGTGTGGAGCTTGCACATTCTCCCAGTGTCTGTGTGGATTTCCTCCGGGTGCTCCGGTTTGCTCCCACAGTCCAAAGATGTGCAGGTCGGTGAATTGCCCATAGTGTTAGGTGCTTTAATTAAGGGCAAATGTAGGGAAATGAGTCTGGGTGGGTTACTCTTCGGAGGGTCGATGTGGACTTGTTGGGCCGAAGGGCCTGTTTCCATAATGTAGGGAATCTAATCATTACAGTCCCACAACCATCACCAAACCTTCTTCTACTAGGTCATATTGTGCCTCCTACCCCACCTTCACCACTCATGCCCCCAACCCACCCCTTTTGCTCTTCTCATAGCAGTGTATCAGCCTGACTGTAGTACCCTCAATTCACCCTAGGGGGGTAATCTCCATAGTGACCTTTGTTAGGAAATAGATGCAGTCCCAGCAGTGACCATTGTTCCTGATAACACTACTGGGAGAATGGCCAGTATCTCTCAGAGTTGGCTGAAGCCCACTGACCATTAAACTGTTGTGTAGCAATCTGGGTGGTTTACCCACTGTTGGAAACCCAGGCAGTATAGAATCTCAGAATCTCTGTGTTTTGGTCAATTAATGCTCCTTACCACTGTCCTCTACAAATGGGGCATTGCTCTCAGATTCTGGGTCTCCTGTGAATAATACTGCTCCACCCTAAATGCCTGGAGTTCCCCTAAATCTGTGTCACCATCATCCCCTGGAGCCAAGAATGCCAAATTGTACAGTTCTCAAGTTGTGCTGGCTTGCAGTGACTTGTGACAGTGTTGAATGACATCACTATTATACAACAAAGTGTTTGTTTATTCTGTTACAACACTGATGATGCTATCAAACCACTTTAGTAGTTCTGGGACATGCTAAAGTTGTAACAGGTGCTGTACAAGTTCCTTCCTTTTCATTCAGCTACACAAGGTGCAAAGAAAATACAAAGAACTGCAGATGCTGGAAATTAGAAACCAGGAGGTTAAGGTGCAAGCTTGAAATAACTCACCCGATCTCCTTTCTCACCAAAATCTCCAAGTGGCCCCTCAGGACCTTGTTTACCCTGGAAGCAGAAAGAAAGAAATGCCATTATTCAGGACAATAAACATGACCAGAAATCAACAGTTGGGTGTAATGGTGATGAAGAATCTGGAGAATGAATAAAGAATGATTCACCGCAGTTGTTGCCTCACTGAAAGTCACTCATCAATGCTGTTTCATTAATACATTCCTGAGACTGATAGATTTTTCTTAAGTTGTTTTGATTACAACAGAACTCCGCCACCATTAGCAGGCAGTCTACTATCATGGGAATTTGCCAATCACAGCTTGCGTCCCAGACATCACAGAAACCCAGTTCATTTTTGTGAAGGGGTGGAAAAGGTTGAATCAAGCTAATTGTTTCCTACGGTGAAGGTCTTAATCTCAGGAAACAACATAGCAATTAGTGGCAAAATTAAATAGAATATTGTCACCCAAAGGTTGATCAAGTCACAGAACCAGAGACTGCAGAAGGATATGGAAAAGGCAATGTTTAAGATAGCAAGAGGTCATTAATTTGGAACGAAGGGTTTGAGGGGAATGTAGAGAAGATATATAGGTGATGTAAAACTCAAAAGATTTATATGATCTGGAGAGATGTATATATGACATACAGGGATATGGTGGTGGGGGGGGAATGTTGAGGAATATGGGCAAAAGGTTGGTGTGAGTGAAGTTCATCCATGGAAATGGGTTAGAGCTGTTGGGCTCACTGGGATTTTCCTGTTCTGAATAATCCCTATCTGACTGCTGGGAAGTTATAATGAGAGACTTGTGATGGCTAAGGTAGAACTGGAGTCTGTCATGAGAAATGATTTGTAAACCTCCAATGTGGCACCCATGGTCATTTGTAGGAAAGTACAATGGATCTAGAACTCCTTTATCTCACAGCAGCCCACTGCAATATCATCTCATGTGTAAGGCCTTCAGTTGGGTGGTTTCTATGGAGCAGCACTATATCTCTTGAGGACAGACGAACAGTAATGCAATGGGCTTGATGCTCCTTCTGGCTAGAAACACTTTGGCAATGATTGCCATTGATAGGAAGCCAGAGGGTGTTCCCTCAGTCTCGTGTTGTCATAGCAAGTAGCAACTCAGGGTTAGAGTGAAACCTTGGGAAACACCCTTGGAAAATTACACAAAGGACTGGTCTCTTTCCAAGGTTACTTTATACGAATTATATTTAACTTTATATGAGTTAGTTGTGGGAGGGAAAGGAAAAGATTAACATAAATGGATGTTGTAACAATTAAAATCATTCCAATTTCTTTGCCAACTTATGCAGTTTATGCGGATTTTGGCCCAGAATTGCATGAGTGCTAAAAGTTGTATGAAGTGTAAGAATTTGTAAGTGTTAATGTTGAAGAGTGCCATAAATATCACCCACTATGATGATGTGATATGGACCTGGTGGGAGAAGAACATAGGAGCTCAATGCATGGGTCTTCCTCATAGTCTTTGGAACAATGTCAATCTTATTAAAGTAGCTTATATATACTGTTGTTACTATCATGCAATGTTTAAGACATGAACCTCTCTGTTATATTACCGAGTGTTTTTCTCTTTACCAAGCAAGTCCTATAGATCTTTACCATTAGCTGCTAATCTACTAGACAACTTATACAACATGATGAGCAGTGGTGAAGATTTATCTTACAAAATTATATAGAGAGGCAGCTCTCTCCTGTGACGAGATGACCCACATTACTTAACTGTGCCCAATAGGCCGATGTGAAATTGACAGCACTAAATCAACCTTCATTCTTACAAGGGATGTGCCATTGAACTGATTAGCTCACTTGGCTATTTTAGAGGCAGTTAGGAGTCAATCACATTGCTATGGGTCTGGAATTTCACATAGGTCAGCTATAGGTGACAGATTTCCTTCCCTACAGACTATTAGTTAACTAGATGGGATTTTACAACAAATCAACAATGGTTGCTATTAGACAAGCTATTAATTCAAGATTTTTATTGCATTCAAATTTCACCATTTGCCCTGGTGGGAGTAAAGCCCATGCATCCAGAACATTGGTTTGCGCCAATGGATTACTAAGCCACCAAATAGCCACCATGCCTCTATCTCCCCATTGCTCCATGACATGTAATCTTATGTCTATCTAGCTCCACAAGGATTTTTCTCCACAGAGATTTCATAGCTAACCAACTTTCCCTATACAACTGAAGATATGCCAACTGATCTTACCAATGGTGTGACACTATTGAGACCATCACTACTTTTCTTTTATTTCTCTCATTTTTGGTTTGGAACTGTGAGTTACAGGTAAGAATTGATCTTGGAACTTTGATCAGTAGATTGCTTTAAAAAGTGGGGACAAAACACCGATGTTTGTTGTTAGGAATCAGCCTGGAAAGATAATGCAGGTTAATTACTACTCTAAGAACACTATGAATAATTTGACATTAAGATGCTGTTATGCTCCAAGACTGGCAGCTGGTTGGATGCTGAATTTGTTAATCAAAGGACTGTCAGTGCCGGCCAGTCAACCACAGAGAATACTGAAAAAGAAAGCAAAGAAAACAAAGAATGAACTGGCTCTAACTAGAGGTTTGGGCGGGAGACAGTTTATGCTTTATAAGCTGCTGGACTAGGAAGCTCTTTCTAGTTATTCTCCAGTATTGAACTGTTGAAAGTTCTGAGAAAAGAATCGTTTACATAAGAAATAAGTTAAAGTTTCCAGAAGCTGTCTGAATTAACTGGTAACTTTGGAATTCAAGCAAAGGATTTCATGAAGCATGACATTCACATGGTTATTGAACTGGAAAATGGTGATTCTTTTATTTTTTTTTAGTTTATCCTTTAATTCTGTCTGTCTGTCTATTGGTTTATCAGTGGAGGATTATATTCAAAGAATATTGGCTTAGATTGTAGGTATTAATCAGATTGCCTTGTAATGTATGTGTTCTGCTAATAGTAATAATTTATATTTATTAATAAATTAATAATTTAATCTTAATAATAAATTGTTAATTTTTGTTTAAGTTATAAACTTGGTATCCAAGATCTGCTATTTGTAAAGTCTGGATAGGAACAACTCAGCAAGCTCGAGGATCATTAAATATTTTAATTTCATTGTTGTATGAATCTGGTGATCGTGATACTGATTTGGTTTGGCTTACTGTCACTGTGTTGTAACGATACCCAGAATTATATTTTCATGAAACACCACAGGAACCATCGGGGATAATGAGACCAAGGTCATACTCAAACAGGAGGAATTCTCAAATTAAGAGAAAACTGCAGCTTGTGAATCTTCTTATTTTATGAAGACTTTAACTTCTATTTAACTGAAATGCTTCATACAGTAATTGTCCCGCAACTTTATTTTCTTCCTTCTTGTAGAAACCTACATGGTATCTGCCGAGTAGCATGACTGCATGCAGAAGCTGACACTGTAGTTGTAGGAGATTGATACCTATATTCAGGCTTCACTTGCACAGTGTACAGGAAAGTTTCCGGAGTGGCCTTCAAACAAGACAAATGGTTGTGACTGTGACTTACACAAACAGCAGCAACATTTATGAAAGCCTGATGCGAATGCAGTAACATTCTTGATTATTAACTTGTTTATTGACAACTCCTCTGTGGCACTGGTCATGGTAGGCCAGATGGTACAAAGAAGTAACAGGAGTGCTCCATCATGTGACACAAGAACTTTCATTCTGATGAAGTGGCATTCATTCACCAAATGGTTTAAGAAGGTATCTGAGAACTACAGCCAATGGCTTAGCTGGGAGACAGAAAATTGAACATGACTTCAAAATGTACTTAAGTAAAACAAAGAATAGTGGATGCTGGAAATCTGAAACAAAAGCAGGAATTGCTGGACAATCTCAGCATATCTGGCAGATTCTGTGGAGCAGAAAGCAGAGTTAACGTTTTGAGTTCACCCTTCTTTAGTACTATTCTGCTATCTCTCTACAGATATTTCCAGACCCGCTGAGCATCTCCAGCAACTTCTGCTTTTGTTTAAATATGTACTTCTGTATTGCTTTAAGACAGCCACACGTCATTTTGCAAATCTTTCTCGGACTTCAAGATTAATTGCAGAATGGTGCTTCGCAAGTCAGGTTTTATATGTGACTCCTGAAAAGTTAATTGAAAGTTATTTCTCCCTGGAGGAGTTTCTCTCCAAGGTTTCTGTTTCTTCGATCACAAGATTTGCCGTTGGTAGGTAAATGTAGCTCACTACTTCAAAACTGACCCGTTAACCTTGTATGTGTTATTAGAATGATGTGTTTGACTGCCTGTGGTAAAACTCAATGCATATTTTAAAGACTGTAATAGAGACAATATTGAACTAATGGATCAAGCTCTATGTTTATCTGTGAAGAATACAGGAGTTCCAGCTCCACTCACTGCAGGTGAAGCACCAACCTCTAATTTCCCTTTTAATTCCAACAGTCAAGAATAGGTCGTTAGGAAAGAAATGTGAGCAGCCGAGAAAGAAAGAAATGTTGATGTTTCACTCACCTGAAGGCCCATTCGTCCAGGTGGACCCACCATGCCCTTGTAACCACGAGAACCCTGTGGACAGATAAGTCATTAGATCAATAATGGTACTTAAACAATGCATGTCTTAAGACCCAACTGTGTTTGGTCGAGAACAGCATCTGAACTTGTCCCATAATTACAGAAGCACTACAGCGTGGAAATAGGCAATGTACCCATCAAGTCCATACTGACCTTCTGAAGAGCATCCCATCCAGAACCACCCCATTCCTGTAACCCTGCTTTCCCCATGGATGATCCATCTATCCTTGGAAACTGGGCAATTTAGCATGGCCAAACCACCTAACGTGCAGATCGTTGGACTGTGGGAGGAAACCAAAGCACCCAGAGGAAAGACACAGGGAGAATGTGCAAACTCCACACAGTCACTTGAGGTTGGAATCGAACCTGATTCCCTGGGGCTGCAAGGCAGCAGGACTGATCACAGAGCCACCGTGCTCCCCTTGATCACTCTTTTTAGGACATCTGTCCCATATTTGACCAATTATCAATATGGGGTTCGGTTTCATGCTTAGTTCACCCTTAGCTAAATGCCTATCCACTGCCTGGTCTCCATTTGGGCCAAATTCTGTCCACCTATGCCCATATGATATAAACTGTCTCATTCCAGTTGCATGATGCCTTTGCAAAAATATTAAAAGCAAATCCAGATTAACACACTTCTTGGTGTAGTTTTGAAAGGTAGGGACACTAGATAAAGAGGTTTCTGTGCTCTGTTGACAGACTCAACTAAAGGAAGTCCACCATTCTCTCCTCATGTGTCAAATCAAATACTCAAAAGGTATACTCAGAAACATTGCTTACACTTTCGCCTTTTGCTCCCATCATACCGGGGTATCCTCGAAGACCCTGAGGGCCCTAAAGATTTAAAAAGAGAAATAATTACATTTTGAAGCAAGATGATTTGAGCTCCAACCTCAGTGGCTGCACATCTAATGTCTCCAGTTGCACCCAGGCTGGACTCCCAGCTCCTGAATTCCTGAACAGCCTGCCTGAAAATGCATTTGAACACGATTCCTGGCCATCCTGGCTCCAGGACACAAAGTTTAGCCTTAAATCCTAGGGTAATGGTTGTACATCCAGGATGGATGGATGGGCTATCTGGTACTCTTTCCCATCTGATCCACACTAATTTCACCTTGCAGTGTTGAGCAGCATCAGTCTAAAATACTAGCAGCACAGCATTCAGTCCAATGATTCCCTTTAGCTTAGGAAATGTTTTTGGCTTTTAGAGGGCATTGAAGGGCAAACTCTTACAGTTGCTTGAAGTTTGCATGAGTCTTTTAAGGATACGAAAGACAGATTTTTTAGGCAAATCTGAAACTGCACCTGCCCCATCCAACACAACAGCTACCCCCTCCATCCAATAAACACCCCTCCCAGCACCTACCTCTTCCTGACAACTGAAAAACCCACCCAACAAACCACCCTCCCAACACCCTCTGCCAGCCACCAATTTCCCACCCACTCTCCCAAAGCAACAACTCATACTCAACATCCCACAAACACCCAAAACTCAGCAAACATCTCACCCAACAGCCACACTCACCTAATAACATCCACCCTACCCAACAACATCCCTTAAACACACACCCCTAACCGATAAATTCTACCTAATAATCCCCTCTGCCTAACAATCACCTCCCACACAATAAGTTCCTCCTATCCAATAACCCTCCCCTCCCCAACAACACTCCTTGCCCCTTGGAATTTTCAATCTTGCCCTGACTGTATCTAGCTCCTTGTGGAATTAACTATGATGATACGAGGAGTTTCTGCTAGGATTCTCTTTTATATGTACACAAAGGAGAGTGAGGCTCTTTGAATATTTGAACTCTAAGCTTGCAAATCATTTGCTCACAGTTTGCTTACTGCTTAATCATCACTTTCAAATATCTCACATTATAAAAGTTAGGGGGAATCTCTCTGTTTCTTCAATCTCCAAATCTATGCAAGGTGAGCTTTACTTCAAAGATATAACCTCTCATCATGTTCAAGCCTTGACCCCCATCATTCTGTACTGGTAAATTCACAATAGACCAAACTAAGGGTCAATTCCCCATAGATCACCTCCCTTAATATGTCAGCCTCAGATTATTCTCCATAGTTAACCAGACAAGAGATCAGCCTCATGCCTTCCTCTGTCCTAATATCCTCATAACCTTTGGAAGCTGCCCACAAGAAGGAGTAAACAAAAATAATTTACTGGTTGGCCTGGAATGCCTTGTTCTCCTGAGATGCCAACTCCACCTTTAATGCCCTACAGAGAAAGAGAAAACAAAATATTAATTTTGTCAATGATAATAATTTCCACAATGCACAACATAATTTGGTTCTATAATAGCCAAATGTCAACAGCTTGCAGATCACTCTGGAGATATAACTGAATCATCACACACCAGATTGCTTCAACAGCGATTGGTTTACAGTGGGAACTGTGCCAGTGAAGACCATCCTAATGGACATGCTAAAGAAAATAATTCATTCTACAAAATATTCCCTAGAAAGGTCACTTCACCTGAAGTTTATACAGATGTTAATTCAGGTACCATAAGTAAGTTGTTTATGAAAAGGAGAAAACTGCATATCATTATATAACATTTAGTGTAAAACATAGTCGAACATGTGCATTGTTACATATTTTACCATATTATACCAATTAATAAAGAATATACTACTCTACATAGTCTTAAACCAGAAGTTACTGTTATTATATCATATATAAGATTCATAAGATATAGGAGCAGAGTTAGATCATTCAATCCATCGAGTGTGCTCTGCCATTCGATTATGGCTGATATGCTACTCACCTCCATTTTCCTGCCCTCTCCCATAACCCTTCAACACATTACCAATTAAAAATCTGTCGAACTCCTCCTTAAATTTACTTACTGTCCCAGTATCCACCGCACTTTGGGTTAGCGCATTCCACAGATTCACAACCCTTTGGGAGTAGTAGTTTCTCCTCAACTCTGCATTAAGTTTGCTACCCCTTATCCTAAGACTATGATTTCTCATCCTAGAATGCCCCACAAGAGGAACATCCACTCCACGTCTATGTTCCATACCTTTTATCATCTTGAATCCCTCAATTTGATCTCCCTTCATTCTTCTAAATTCCAGAGAATATAGGCCTGAATTGTTCAATCTCGCTTCTTACGACTAACCCCTAATCTCTCCAATACCCCAGGTGTGGTCTCAGCAATACCTGACATAGTTGCAACCATACTTCCTTACCTTGATATTCTGTTCCTTTAGCTATAAAAGCCAACATTCCATTCGCTTTCTTTATTATCTGCTGTACCTTCATGCTAGTTTTCTGTTACTCATGAATAAGGACACCTAGATCCTTCTGTATTGTAGCATCCTGAAATCTCTCCCCATTTAGATAACAGGCCGCCTTCCCATTTTTCCAACCAAAATGCATGACCTCACACTTATCCACATTAAACTCCACCTGACATTCTCCTAATTTACCTGTATCCATTTGTAAGGTTCTTATTTCCTCATTGCAATTTACTGTCACATCTATTTTTGTGTCATCCACACATTTGGTTATAGGGCCTTCTGGAGTTGAAAAGTGGGGCACTGAAAAAGCAGAGCAGGTCATGCAGCATCCAAGGAGCAGGAGAGTCAACATTTCAGGCATAAGCCTTTCATCGGAGCCTTCTATCCCAGTACCCAAATGATTAATATACCTGTGGCACCCCTCTAGTTACTTCTTGCCATCCAGAAAAAAAATGCATTTATCCCAACTCTCTGTCTTCTGTCTATCAGCCAGTCACCTAACCAAGCTAATAAATTACCCCAAATCCTATATGATCTAACCTTTTGTATGGCACCTTGTCAAATACCTTCTGGAAGTCCAGGTATACTTTATCTACTGGATCCCCATTATCCACTTGGCTTGTTACATCCTTGAAGAATTCTAGCAAATTAGACAAACATGATTTGCCCTTTATAAAACCATGCTGCCTCTGGTGGATAGCATTTTGACTTTTCAAATGTCCTGATGTTGCTTCCTTGATAATTAATTCTAACACTTTCCCAACAACAGATGTTAAACAAACTGGCCTGTAATTTCCCATATGTTGCCTTCCTGCCTTTTTGAATAAGGGTGTGGTCATAGAAGACAGAGGGTAGTGGCGGAAGGGTGTTCTTCAGAATGGAGACCGGTAACCAATGGTGTTCCACAGGCATCAGTCTTCAGTCCTCTGTTGTTTGTATTCCAGGTCGTTCTGCAATAACGTAACAGTTGTGTTCCCCTGCGACCTTGCATTTTGGAAAAAAACATGCTATGGAAAACCGCTATAGAAAATCACCCTGTAGAAGATCGTTTATAGAAAATCGATATAACCGTTCAGTAGAAAGTTTGCATTATCCAAACAATGTCTACAATTGCTCCATCGTTTTATAGCCAGTTCGTGCTAATGAAATACGCGATATAACAGAACAACCTGTATATGTAAATGATCTGGGGGGAAATGTGGGTGCTCCAATTAGTAAGTTTGCAGATAACACAAAGATTGGTAGAGTTGCTGATAGTGCCAATGATTGTGAAAGGATACAACAGGATAAAGATAGATTGGTGATTCGGGTGCAGAAAGGGCAGATGGAGTTTAATCCAGACAAATGCGAGGTATTGCATTTTGTAGGATCAAATCTAGGTGTGAATTATACTGTAAATGGAAGAACCCTTAGGAACATTAACATACAAACAGATCTGGGCTTGCAGGTCCACAGTTCCCTAAAATTGACAACACAGATGGCCAAGGTGAGTAAAAAGGCATGTGGCATGCTTGCGTTCATCGGCTGGAGCATGGAGTACAACAGTTGGCAAACCATGTTGCAACTAAATATAACCCTTGTTAGGCTGCATTTGGAGTATTGTGTGCAGTTTTGGTCATCACACTACCAGAAGGACATGGAAGCATTGGAGTAAGTGCAGAGAAGATTCACCAGGATGTTACCTGGTGTTGAGGGTATTGGCTATGAGGAAAGGTTAAAAAGATTAGGATTGTTTTCACTGGAAAGATGGCGACTGGGAAGAGACCTGAAAGAGATCTGCAAAATTATGAGAGGCATAGATAGGGTGGATAGTCAGAGGCTGTTTCCCAAGGTTGAAGTTTCAATTACAAGGGAAGCACAGTTTCAAGGTGAGATGGGGAAAGGTTAAGGGAGATGTGTGAGGCAAGTTTTTCACGCAGAGAGTGGTCAGAGCCTGGATCGTACTTTCTGGAGAGGTGGTAGAAGCAGGTACATTGGCGACATTTGAGGGGCATCTGGACAGTTACACGAATAGGGAGGGAATAGAAGGATATGAACCGAATAGGGCACAAGGTTTGTTTTTTTAGTTTAGTTAGGGCATGATGATAGGCACAGGCTTGGAGGGCTGAAAGACCTATTCCAGCACTGTATTTCTCTTTATTCTTTATTATTAGCATTTTTCCGATCCACTGGAACTTTCTCCCGTGTCTAGGGAAATTTGGAATATTGTATCATAAAGATGTTCTACTCATTACATCATGTTATTATATACTTTAGTATATGTTGCAACATGAGGTATTTTATTTTAAATGTAGCTGTAATATACAATACATTATCACATAATGTATGCAGCATTTTACCCACTAACAGACCACGTGCTATTACATATAGGTTACACTCAGCAACACATGGTTTGTTATTACATCATGTGTTCGGCCCAGTAACACTTGATATGTGACATAATACACAGTGCTATACCACATAACAGTGTTCATATAGAATATATTTACTGCTATACTCAGTAACACATAATATGATAAAGCATGTCATATTGTACTTAATAACAACTGCTGTGTTTCTATAGTATACATATATCCTGTAACAAATGGTGTGTGGCATTACATAGAACATAGAAGAATACAGCGCAGTACAGGCCCTTTGGCCCTCGATGTTGCGCCGATCCAAGCCCACCTAACCTACACTAGCCCACTATCCTCCATATGCCTATCCAATGCCCGTTTAAATGCCCATAAAGAGGGAGAATCCACCACTGCTACTGGCAGGGCATTCCATGAACTTACGACTCGCTGAGTAAAGAATCTACCCCTAACATCTGTCCTATACCTACCACCCCTTAATTTAAAGCTATGCCCCCTTGTAATAGCTGACTCGATACGTGGAAAAAGGTTCTCACTGTCAACCCTGTCTAAACCCCTAATCATCTTGTACACCTCTATCAAGTCACCCCTAAACCTTCTTTTCTCCAATGAAAACAGCCCCAAGTGCCTCAGCCTTTCCTCCTACGATCTTCCTACCATACCAGGCAACATCCTGGTAAACCTCCTCTGCACCCGTTCCAGTGCCTCCACATCCTTCCGAAAGTATGGCGACCAAAACTGCACACAACACTCCAGATGCGGCCACACCAGAGTCTTATACAACTGCAACATGACCTCAGGACTCTGGAACTCAATTCCTCTACCAATAAAAGCCAGTACACCATATGCCTTCTTCACCACACTATTTACCTGGGTGGCAACTTTCAGAGATCTGTGTACATGGACACCAAGATCCATCTGCTCATCCACACTACCAAGTATCCGACCATTAGCCCAGTACCCCATCTTTTTGTTACTCATACCAAAGTGAATCACCTCACACTTACCCACATTGAACTCCATTTGCCACCTTTCTGCCCAGCTCTGCAGCTTATCTATATCCCCCTGTAACCTGACACATCCTTCCTCACTGTCAACAACTCCACCGACTTTCGTATCATCCGCAAACTTGCTCACCCAACCGTCTAGCCCCTCCTCCAGGTCATTTATAAAAATGACAAACAGCAACGGTCCCAAAACAGATCCTTGCGGAACACCGCTAGTAACTGCACTCCAAGATGAACCTTTATCATCAACTACTACCCTCTGTCTTCTTCCAGCCAGCCAATTCCTAATCCAAACCTCCAACTCACCCTCAATGCCATACCTCCGTATTTTTTGCAGTAGCCTACCCCATGGGGAACCTTATCAAACGCCTTACTAAAATCCATATACACCACATCTACCGCTTTGCCCTCGTCTACCTCCTTAGTCACCTTCTCAAAGAATTCAATAAGGTTTGTGAGGCACAATGCTATCAGGATAAATGCTATCAGGTCCAGGGGACTTATCTATTTTCACCCTTTCCAGAATTACATAATATATACATATGTTATGCTTAGTAATTATATATAGAATGGTATACCCAGTAACTCGATGTAACTATGCAATGTATAGATTTATAGCCAGTCACAGCGCCAGAGACCCTGGGTTCAATTCCCGCCTCAGGCGACTGACTGTGTGGAATTTGCACGTTCTCCCCGTGTCTGCATGGGTTTCCTCCGGGTGCTCCGGTTTCCTCCCACAGTCCAAAGATGTGCAGGTCAGGTGAATTGGCCATGCTAAATTGCCCGTAGTGTTAGGTAAGGGGTACATGTAGGGGTATGGGTGGGTTGCGCTTCGGCGGGGCGGTGTGGACTTGTTGGGCCGAAGGGCCTGTTTCCACACTGTAAGTAATCTAATCTAATCTAATCTTAATAGTATTATAAAGGTCACGTTGCCATAGTTCCAAAGGACCATATGGCTGCTCTCTCTCATCAGAGAGGGATGGCTGGTAGTGGTTTAACCTGATGGTCACCATGCCTACGGCTGAGAAGGCAGGACCGTCAGGAACCCAAAAGGATTGGCTGTTTTGGAACCTATTTTCGAGACTGGTCATCAGGGAGCTTTAAACTGATTTGACAGAGGGATGGGACACAGAGTAGATGTAAAGTTGGGAGGAAGGAATAATCAGATGTAGAAAGAATGCCAGGACAATCCAATAGGTGGAGAACAGGATAAGACACATGGGAGGTCTAGAAAGCTAAACTGTATCTATTTTAATCCAAGGAGCTTGACTGGTAAGATAGATAAACTTTGAGCATTGATCAGCATGTGGGAATACAATATTGTTGCATTCGCTGAGATATGGTTGAAGGAAAGACAGGACTGGCAGCTCAACATTCCAGGGTGTAGAACTTTCAGGCTGGATGTGGGCAAAGTAAGAGAGGTGGGAACATTGTATTATTGAAAAACAAAAATAACACTGCAGACATGAGGCAGGATGTCACAGGAGGGTCTTCAAATGAGGCCATCTGGGTAGAGCTTAGAAATAAAAATGGGGCGATCACTTTGCCTTGTGTTACAGGCCTCCCAACAGTCAGAGGGGGATAGAGGAGCAGATATATAAGCAAATCACAAAGGTGTGAGAGGAACAGAGTTATGGTTTGGGGACTTCAAGTATCCTAATTTTAACTGGGATCACATTAGCGTGAAAGGATCAGAAGATTTTTGAAGTGCATCAGAAGAGCTTTTTGTGCCTAGACAGACAGAATCTGACTAGAGATGGGGCGGTGCTAGACTTATTCCTGGGGAATGAAGTCAGTGGATTGGCTGAAGTTTTAGCAGCCGAGCATTTTGGGGATAGTGACCATAACTCTAAGTTTCAAAGTCATTATGGAACGGGATAAAGATGGTGCAAAAATTAAGTGTCTTAGTTGGGGGAAAGCTGATTTTCATTTGACTAAATGGGATCTGACAAACAGACTGGGAACAGCTACTTGCAAATAAGTCTACATTTGGAAAATGAGAGCCTTAAAAAAGTCGTAAAGTGAGAGCTCAGGGCCACCATCTTCCTCTAAAGTGAAAGAGCAAAGGCAGCAGGCGCAGGGAGCCTTGGGTGTCAAAGGATATTGAGAATTTCATAAAGCAAAGGAAGGTGCAGCACATTTAAAGTATAGAGAGTGTAGGGGGTGTTATGTTAAAAGGAAATTAGGAGGGGAAAGAGGGGCCACAAAAAAGGGTGGCACAGTGGCACAGTGGTTAGCACTGCTGCCTCACAGCGCCAGAGACCCGGGTTCAATTCCTGCCTCTGGCGACTGACTGTGTGGAGTTTGCACATTCTCCCCGTGTCTGCGTGGGTTTCCTTCGGGTGCTCCGGTTTCCTCCCACAGTCCAAAGATGTGCAGGTTTAGTGAATTGGCCATACTAAATTGCCCGTAGTGTTAGATGTAGGGGAATGGGTCTGTGTGGGTGGCGGGTCAGTGTGGACTTGTTGGGCCGAAGGGCCTGTTCCCACACTGTAAGTAATCTAACTCTAAAAATATCTCTGGCAGGTAGGGTCAGGAAAAACATCAGAGCTTTTTATCAGTATCTTGAGTCAGAGCATTACCAGGGAAAGGTTGGGATCTATTAGAGACCAAAGGGGCAACCTGTAAGTGGAGCCAGTGGATGTGGGTGTGGTCTTAAATAAATACTTCTCATCTGTATTCACAGAAGAGAAAGACATTGTAACTGGGGATTTCAGCTGGGATGGTGAGGTTCTAGACCATTTTAATATTAATAAGGAGGTAGTATTAGATGTTTTAGCGCCATAATGTTGTATTAATCCCCAGGGCCTGATGAGCTGTATCCCAGGCAGTTTTGAGAGGTAAGAGAGGAGATTGCTGGGGCCCTGGTGGAGATATTTAATACCTTGTTGGCCACAGGGGACTGGAGGATTGCTAATATGGTCCCTTTGTTCAAGCAGGGCAGCAGGGATAGGACAATCAATGACAGACCAGTTTGTTTGATGCCAGTAAAAATGGAAAACGTTCTTAAGGACAGGTTTAAACCAATACTTGTAGAGGCAGATATTGATCAGGGATAGTCAACACAGATTTGTTATAGGAAGATCCTGTCTAACTAATTAATTTTTTTTGAAAAGGTAACTAAATACATTGATGAGGGTAGTGCAGTTAATGTGGTTTATGGTGACTTCAGTAAGGCCTTTGACAAGGCCCCACTGGAAGCTGGTCCAAAAGACAAGAGCCTATGGGATCCAAGGTAAGTTGACAAACTGTATCCAAAATTGGCTTTAAAATTGGAGGCAAAGAGGATGTTCTTATGATTGGGAGCCTGTGAGGATGTGGTGTACCACAGGGATCAGTACTGGGACCCTTGGTGTTTGTTATGTACATTAAAGACTTGGATGTGTATACAGAAGATATAATTACTAAGTTTGCAGATGACATAAAAATTGGTGTTGGTAATGGGGAGGATGGTCTCAGGTTATAGTCTGGTATTGATCAGCTGGTAAATTAGGCAGAACAAATGGAGTTTAATCCTGGTGTATGAGGTGATACATTTTAAAAGGATACACACAATGAATGGTAGGTCCTAGGGAGTACTGAGGAACGAGGGGACCTTGGTGTACCTGAAGGTATCAGCACAGGTAGCCAAGGTGGTGAAGAAGGCATGTGGGACCCTTGCCCTCATTAGCTGGGGCGTAGAATATAGGAAACAAGGAAGTGTTGCTCCAACTTTGTAAAACATTGGTTAGGCCGCAGATGGAATACTGTGTGCAGTTCTGGTTGCCACATTATCGGAAGGATGTGATTGTACTGAAGCAGGTGCAGAGGAGATTCATCAAGATATTGCCCGAGATGAAAAGTCTCAGTTATGAGGAGAGACTATGTATGTTTTTCTCAGAGCAGAGAAGGCCGAGGGGGGGACCCTGATTGAGGGATACAAAATTATGAGAGGCATTGACAAGAGAATCCCTATGGAAGACAAGACAGCATAGGTTTAAGATGAGGAGTAAGTGGTTTAGAGGAGATCTGAGAAAGCATTTTTTTCACCCAGTGGATGGTGGAAATATGAAACATGCTGCCTGAGAGGGTGATGGAGGCAGGTACTCTTGCAATATTTAAGAAGCATCTGGACGAGCACTCAACGTGCCAGGGCATAGTAGACTATGGACCAAGTGCAGTTAAACAGGATTAATGTAGTTTATTGTTTGTTGATCAGCATAGACATAGTGGACCGAGAGGAATGTTTGTATGTTCTATAACCAGCAGAGACCCACAGAACATTCATGGTGTAATATATATCTTTACTGCCAGGGTCTCCTGCTAGAAAAATATCCAGGTGTGCATAAAAGTTTAAAGTTTACAGTTTAAAAGTTCAGTCGACAATTTGGCTGAACTGTGCAAAGATAATGCAAGTGGGGGAAGCATGGTGAGAGTTGGGTGCAGGGATAGGGCACCCAGTTGGTCAGGTGCCAGTTAAGTGGAGGTTTGCTTGGGTAGACTGAGCTGTGCTGTCATGTTGAAATTGTGGGTAATTTGGGAGTCAAGCGATGATACAGAGTTTGGGATCAGGTTGGGAACAGGGATGTCGGGTCCAGCATGGATCAGGTCAGCGGGCAGATAGGGTCAGTGGACTCAGGAATTGGGCTGTGGGTGCTGGGAGGGCATTGTTGCCGGAGATGTAGATATTGAATCTTGTGGGTGTGGGGGCAGGATGGGGGCTTGGTAAGGATGGGTCAAGTTAGGCATGGGGATGGTCAGGGATATCAGGTCCAAGGTATGGGCGGGGGGGGGGGGGGGGGGGGGGGGGGGAGGGGTGTTGCAGTCCTGGGTATGGTCAGGACCTAGCAGGTCAGTTCAGGGCAGTGCTGAGGGTTGGATTGCTGGTGTTATAATTCCTTCAGAGTTGGAGTAGCTATCTTTTAGGGTGTAGCTATTAAACTTAAATTATTATTCTAATTCTGATTGCTCTAATGTTCTCTGGGGGTTGAGAGGAGAATTGTTCATCAGAATTTTCAATTTCCCAGGAAATTCTCTCTGACTGGCATGCATCAGTGAGCCCAAAGGTTCCAAACAAGCCATCTCATTCTGCACTCCTCCAATGACTATCTGACCATTGGAATATCAGAGCCAATATATAGAGAGATTTACCCAATAATCAAAGCATCCCTGCAGTGTGGAGAGATGCCATTCAGCCCATTGAGTCTGCACCAAACCTTCAAAGAGCACCCACCCAGACTCAGTCCTAGCCCCACAAGCTACACTCATAAATCTGCATATACCTGGGCATGTTAGAGCAAGTTAGCATGTCAAATCTACCTAACCTGCATGTCTTTGCACTGTGAGAGGAAACCAGCTGAAACCCATACAGACACAAGGAGCACATGCAAACTCCACACAGTCCACCCAAGGCTGGAATCAAACCAAGCTTCCTGCATTGTGAGGCAGCAATGCTAACTGCTGAGCCACTGCGCCACCCTAATGCACAGTGAGAAATAGTATGATATATCAGAGTGTGTGACACCAATGCAAGAACAGCATCCCAATCCCATCTATAAGGATGCAGTGTAACATGCAGATGCAAGAGACACCCGTGACATTAACTGAATCTTGATTGCATGAGGAATTGCATCATTCCAGGCAACAGATTGTCATGCATACACATCTGTCTATATTCAATGACTGAGAGTTTCAGAAATCTGACACAGGTGAATTACTACCCTGACTAATATCTAAATAAGTGTGTTAACGAGAAGGCTGAGCATGTGTCATTCAAACCTACTGGTGGTTTAGGGTTTAACATTTACTTTGTCTAACTCAATCTGTTTTATAATAAAATCAAAGCTTTAATGCAATATTCCTAGTTTGTGCCAATTCTTTTAGTCTAAATTCTGCATTAATGCAAGTGAGATTACTGTGAATATTCAAGATTAGTTCCTGGCTGCAGCAACTGACAACACCAGCCACAAAAATACTGCACAAAAAAACCCCAAAGCACTGCAGATATTCGAAAACTGGAAATTGCTGGAAAAACGCAACTAATAGATACCATTAGTAGCTGACCAACGTTTGGTTACATTAACAGCAGAAGTGATGGCAAGGCCTGGTGTGTGGGGCTTGGAATAAGGATATGGGAGAAGTTGCTCAGGCCCTAACCTATTGAACTGGAGTCCAGAAGGCTGCAGGGTTCCCAAGCGGAAAATGATGTGCTATTCTTCCGGCTTTGCTGGAGCACTGCTGCAAGCCTGATACAGAGATGCCAGCCAGGAAATGTGGTGGTGTGGCAAAGTGGCAGGCAACAGGAAGCTCAAGGTCTTTTCTGTGCACTGAATGTAGGTGTTCTGCAAAGCTGTTACCCAGCCTGCATTTCATCTCCCCAATGTAGAGACCTCACTGTGAACAGTGAATACAGCAGACTGGATTGAGTGAAGTGCAGGTAAAGTGCTGCTTCACCTGGAAGGTGTAGTGGGGCCTTGGATAGCAAGAAGGGAGGAAGTAAACAGGCATGTGTCACACCTTCTACAGGAAAGCCTGAGACCACTCTGGTGGGGAACGGATGTATAAAAGGATTAACAAGGATGCATAGAAATGCTATGTTGTGAAGTGATGATGCTATATATACACACAAGTGGTGATCCACAGGTGTTAGCCACAAACACTTTGATTTAATTTATTGTCACATGTACCTAAATACAGTGAAAAGTTTTGTTTTGTGTGCAGTACAGACAGATCATAGGGTGTTCAGACAGAGTGAGGACAAAGTTACGGCTGCACAGGAGCTGCACGAAAGCAAGATCAACATTAGATTTGAAATTTGAGAAATCCATTCAGCATTCTAACAACAGCAGGGAAGAAGTTGTTCTTGAATCTATTGGTATGTGTGTTTATTAAGCTTTTGTATCTTCTGCCTGATGGAAGAGTTTAAAACAGCGTATAATTGGGGTGGCAGGGGTCTTTGATGATGTTGGCTGCCTTTCTGCAGCAACATGAAGTGTAGGTGGAGCGTTTTGCCCCATAATATATGCTGTGTTTTTATATAAATTTATAAACATTTTTTGTTCAGTGCTATACCCTGTAAGACAATGTATACAGGTGCTACACCTAGTGAGATATATCATCACTATCTAACATATAGTGGCATACCCAATAACGCACGCAGTTATATGATATAGTTATTCCTCGATGAACTATTCGTATATAACCCAGTGTTACAACCTTTGACACATTCTATCATTCTGCAACATTAACACTGTTACAGTCAGCCAATTATGTTTGATAATATTGGTATCTTGTGTAATATAGTGTGCCTTATATAACACATACAATGTTGCACTCAATAATGTGGCATTTCATTATATAAGCTGATATGCCCATTAGCAGATGTGAGCTATATTCATGGTATGCTATTGAATATTACGTACAGAAATGTTATAAGCAATAGTATGCGTGTTATTATGTGACACAGCTACAAATTTTGACTCCATCATTTCTTGACGTTAGGATCTAATGCATACAGAAACTAGGTGCTTACATTTCTGGAGCTCACTCTCCCCCAAAAACTGGGGCCATTCCGCACCTTAACCTTTACTAAATAAACATAAGGTTATGCATTTGTAATTGGAGGGACTGGACCTTACAATGGGCAGAACTGATCAATATCTTGAGGAGACAAGATCAATGAAAATTCTAAAAGCTGGATCATTCAGAAAGTTTCGACCAAGAAGGACCAGCTTGTTCACTTTCTATCAGGCTTGGTAGTCACTTGATACAATTGTACTGTAGCTGTTCATTAATCACGGATAATCTCTATTAATTCATCTTTAATAAGAGGATATTGAGGTGGAGAGCTTTGTAAAGCTTAGATTCTAAGTGACAGGCTTCTCCCAAACCATTCTGTACTTACAATTCTGTATGTATGTGTGAACAGAAATGCCTTTTTTAAACTTTCTCAAGATTTCTGGAAAACAAAGGGCAAATAAATCACACTACACTATACTGAATAGTGGTTGGAAACATATTTTCTAATCAACCTGGGCCGCACGGTGGCTCAGTGGTTAGCACAGTCTCACAGCGCCAGGAACCCGGGTTCGATTCCAGCCTTGAGCGACTTGCACATTCTCCCCATGTCTGCGTGGGTCTCCTCTGGGTGCTCTGGTTTCCTCCCACATTCCAAACGATATGCAGGTTAGGTGAATTGGCCATGCCAAATTGCCCAAATGGTCGGTGCATTAGTCAGGGATAAATGTGAGGGAATGGGTCTGGATGGGTTACTCTTCGGAGGGTCAGTGTGGACTTTTTGGGCTGAAGGGCACACTGTAGGGAAGGGATTCCCCACACTGTAGGAAATCTAATCTAATCAGAAAAACCTGTTGAGGGATGTTATTTCACACCCCTGGAGCAGATGGGGTTTGAACCCAGACCTCCTGGCTCAGATGTGAGGACAAGAGCATTGTGCCACAAGGGCCCTGCATTAGTGGTTGGAAAACCTTTTGTTTTATTTCTTTTAGCTACATCTTGATTGCGATAGGATTTGCACTCCATCCACCTTGGTGCCTTTGTTAGACCTTGGATGTAGTTTTGCTGACTGGACTGGAAGGTTTGTTTTCAGCTGTTTTGTCACCACACTGTGAGCCACCTGATGATGCCTGCTTTCTGTTAGACCTTACTAAGTGTCTCTGTACAAAGTCTTTTCTCTCTTCGATAACAATCTTCCCAGACGTGAGAAGCCCTTCAGATTATCTCAAAAGGTATGACTGCCATTAGGACTGCTCAACAGTTGCGGAAGAGGACACTGGAGATGCTCCATGTTTAAACTTTCCCAATCAGGTATCTCAACAAAATCAGAAAGGTTACCATCTGTGTTGCATGCTGTGGTAAACTATTTATCCTCATCCTTCTTGTTCTATCCATAGCTTTTGGCCTGATGAATCAAACTTCCGCAAACTGCATTTTTCCTGTTGCCCAATTAGGCATAGCTACCCTCATCTATTTCAACCCATCCAGGGGACCTCTTTGAATCACTTTGCTTCCTACTCTAACACCGTTACTTCTGGATTTCCTCAAGATCTATCACTTGCCACCCCTTACTTATCATCTACATGCTGTCCCTCAATGATATTATCTACGCTGTCAGCTTGATCTCACTACTAGGTCTCCATCTCTCCATTCACTTGTCTGACATCAAGTTCTGGATAGGCAGAAATCTCCCCCAATCAAATATTGGGAAAATTAAAGCTATTGTCTTCAGACCTGTCACAAATACCTTTGTCAACTGACTAATTCCATCCTTTACTGTTTGTGGCTAAATCATTCTGTTCACAAATATGACCTGATCACCACCTTAAATTCTGCCTAATCCATTCCATAGCATTAACTGTTTCTGTCCTATTTCATCACATCTGCTGTTACAGCTGTCATCATCCATGCCTTTCCTACCTCCAGACTGAACTATTCCAGTCTGTTCTTGGTCAACTTCATCTTTCACCCTTCATAAACACAAGATCATCCAAAACTCTGCTTCCCGAACCCAAACTCAAACCAGTTCACATATCATCTCTGCTCTCCCTGATCGACATTGGTTTCTCATCCTCAATATCTTGACTTTAAGAGTGCACACACTTATTTTCAACTTCTTGGATGCACCTCTGGCCATCTCTATCATCTCATCCAATTTTACAATCCACAAAAATCTCTGCACTCCTCCAATTCTGGCACTGTGCCTTCAGCTCCCTGGATCCTACGGTCTGAAATTTCCCCCTTCTCATGCTCTCTTTAAGATGCTTCCTAGAACCCACCTTCTGATCAAGGATTTAGTCATTTGCTGTTACAGCTCCTTTAAGACTTGGTACTTGATCATCATCCTGTTAAGTGTCTTTGGACATGCTGTGAAGCTAAAAATGTTGTGGTTGTAGAGTGTTCTGCAGGCACTGCTGTACAGCAGGTAACTAGGAATATAGAATTATTGTCCCAGTTGACTAAGGCTTAAGTTCAGAAAGACTATGTCAGAGGAATGCTATGCTTTAGAGCACAGGGAAGAGACTCTTCAGCTGTTGTATCATAGAGAAGTGTGCTGTCAATTATTAGTATGATTATCCCTCACTCTGAATGGCTCAATCTATCACCTTAACCTGTCCCCTCCTTGAGACCCACCCTGAATTCTTCTCCTTGGGTCAGATCCAATCCCTGCCAAAGAAAAGTCAAACTAGATTCACTAAAGGGAAATCATGCTTGACAAATCTCTGGCAGTTTTTGAGAATGTGACTGGTGGAGGTGGACAAGGGTGAATCAGTAGGTGTTGTGTTTCTGAACATTCAAAAGGCTTTTGACAAGGTTCCACACCAGAGATTAGTAAGCAAAATTAAAGCTCATGCTATCGGATGTAATGTATTGGTATGGCTAGAGAACTGGTTGGCAGACAGGAAGCAGAGAGTTGGAACAAACAGGTCTTTTTCAGACTGGCAGGTAGTGATAGATGGGGTACCGCAGGGTTCGGTACTGGGACACCCAGCTGTTCACAATGTATATTAACGATTTGGATGCAGGAATTGAATGCAATATCTCCAAATTTGCAGACAACACTAAACTGGGTGGCAGTGTGTGCTGTGAGGAGGATACTAAGAGGCTGCAGGGTGACTTGGATAGGCTGGCTGAGTGGGCAAATACTTGGCAAATGCAATACAATGTGGATAAATGGGGAGTAATCCACTTTGGTGGCAATACAGGAAGGCAAATTATTATCTGAATGGTGGCAGTTTAGGAACAAGTGAGGGAAAACAAGACCTGGATGTCACAGTGGAACAGTCAGAGAAGGTTGGCATGCAGGTGCAGAAGGCAGTGAGGGCCTTTATAGCGAGATCGTTTGAGTATTGGATGTCTTGCTGCAGCTTTAAAGCGCCTTTACAGGTGAGGCCACACCTTGAGTATTGTGTGCAGTGTTAATTTCCTAGTTTGAGGAAGGACATTGTTGCTCCTGAGTGAGTGATAGATAGGGCCATAGAGTTTCACAGCATTGAAACAGACCCTTCAGACCAAGTCGTCTATGTTGACCAGATATCCGAAACTAATCTAGTCCCATTTGACAGCATCTGTCTCATATACCTCTAAACTCTTCCTATTCATATACCAATTCAGATGCCTTCAAAATGCTGTAATTGTACCAGTCTCTAACACTTCTTCTAGCAGCTTATTCCATACACGCACCACCCTCTGTGTGAAATAGTTGCCCCTTAGGTCCCTTTTAAATCCTTCTCCTCTCATCTTAAACCTATGCTCTTTAGTTTTGGATCCCCATCCCAGGGAAAAGTCACTTAAAAGCTCACGACGGGTGTGGATAGGGTGAATAGACAACTTCTATAATGTCATCCCTCAGCCTCTGACATTCCAGGGAAAAACATTCCAGGCTTTCCAGCCTCTCTTTATAACTCAAATGCTCCAAACCTGGCAACATCCATATAAACCTTCTCTGAACCCTTTCAAGTTTCACAACATCCTTCCTATAGCAGGGAGACCAGAACTGCACACTGTATGCCAAAAGTGACCTAATCAATATCCTATACAGCCTCAACACGACCGCCCAATCCCTATACTCAATGCACAGACCAATGCAGGCAAGCATACCAAATGCCTTCTTCACTATCCTGCCTACCTGGGACTCCGTTTTCAACTGAACTGAACCTGCACTCCAAGGTCTCTTTGTTCAGCAACACTCCCTGGGACCTTACCATTAAGTGTATAAGTCCTGCCCTGATTTGCCTTTCCAAAATGCAGCACCTCACATTTATCTAAAATCAAACTCCGTCTGCCACTCCTCAGCCCATTGGCCCATCTGATCAAGATCCACTTGTAATCTGAGGCAACCTTCTTCGCTGTCCACTATACCTCCAAATTTGGTGTCATCTGCAAACTTACTAACTATACCTCCTATGTTCACATCCAAATCATTTACATAAATGACAAAAAGGACTGGACCCAGCACCGATCCTTGTGGCACTCCACTGGTCACAGGTCTCCAGTCTGAAAAGCAATCCTCCACCACGCCCCTCTGTCTTCTACTTTTGAGCCAGTTCTGTATCCAAATGGCTAGTTCTCCCTGTGTTCCATGTAATCTAACCTTGCTCACCAGTCTACCATGGGGAACCTTGTCAAACGCCTTACTGAAGTCCATTTAGATCATGTCCACCATGCTGCCCTCATCAATCCTCTTCCTTACTTCTTCAAAAACTCAATCAAAATCGTGAGACATGATTTCCCAGGCATAAAGCCATGTTGACTATCCCTAATCAGTCCTTGCCTTTCCAAATACATGTAAATCCTGTCCCACAGGATTCCTTCCAACAACTTGCCCACGACGATGTCAGGCTCACTGGTCCATAGTTCCCTGACTTGCCCTTACCACTTTCTTAAATAGTGGCACCACTTTAGCCAACCTCCAGTCTTTCAGCACCTTACCTGTGACTATCGATGATACAAATATCTCAACAAGGGGCACAGCAATCACTTCCCTTCCTTCCCACAGAGTTTTAGGGTACACCTGATTAGGTCCCAGGGATTTATCCACCATTATGCATTTTAAGATGTCCAGCACCTCCTCCTATGTAATATGGACATTTTTTCAAGATATCGTTATTTGTTTCCTCTTGTTCTCTATCTTCTATATCCTCTCCCCAGTAAACAGTGATGTAAAATACTCGTTTAGTATTTCCCCCATCTCGTGTACTTCCACACACAGGTTGCCTTGCTGATCTTTGAATGGCCCTATTCTCTCCCTTGTTACTTTTTTGTCCTTAATGCATTTGTAGAATTCCTTTGGATTCTCCCTAACCCTGTTTGCAAAAGCTATCGCATTTCCCCTTTTTGCCTTCCTGATTTCCCTTTTAAGTATACTCCTTTTGCATTTATACTGTTCTCGGGATTCACTTGATCTCTGCTGTCTGTACCTGACATAGCTTCCTTCTTTTTCTTGATCAAAACCTTAATTTCTCTAATCATCCAGCATTCCTTCCAGCTACAGCCTTGCCCTTCATCCTAATAGGAACATACTGTCTCTGGGCTCTCGTTATCTTATATTTGAAGGATTCTCATTTTCCAGCCATCCCTTTAACTGCTAACATCTGCCTCCAATCAAATTTTGCAAGTTCTTGCCTAATTCCATTAAAATTGGCCTTCATGCAATTTATAACTTCAACTTTTAGTTCCGGTCTATCCTTCTTCATGACTATTTAAAATTCATAGAATTATGGTCACTGGCCCGAAAGTGCTCTCCCACTGACACCTCAGTCACCAAGAGTAAGTCAGGTTTTCCACCTTCTCTACTTAATGAATCCACATGCTGAATCAGAAAATTGTCTTGTACACATTTAACAAATTCCTCTCCATCCAAGCCCTTAACAACATAGCAGTCCCAGTCTATATTTAGAAATTTAAAATCCCCTACCATAGCCATCCTATTATTCTTACAGATAACTGAGATCTCCTTACAACTTGTTTCTCAATTTCCTGCTGACTTTTGCAGGGTCTATAGTACAATCCTAACAAGGTGGTCATCCCTTTCTTATTTCTCAGTTCCGCCCAAATAACTTGCTTGGACATACTTCCAGGAATATCCTCCTTATATACAGCCATAATGTTGTCCCTAATCAAAATCGCCACTCCCTCTCCTTTCCTGCTCCCCTTTCTATCCTTCTCATACCATCTATTACCTGGAACATTAAGCTGCCAGTCCTGTCCATCCCTGAGCTGCTTCTTTGTAATCACTTTGATATCCCAGTCCCATGTTCCGCACCATGCCCTGAGTTCATCTGCCTTACCAGTCTTGGTACTCGAAACCTGGCTGTCAGTGCTACATTCCCCTGAGTCCTTCACCCTCTACATTTTTCAAAACAGCATACTTGTTGAGATGGGGATAGCCACAGGAGACTCCTGCACTAACTACACTTCCTCTCTGACTTCCTGGAGGTAACCCATCTGCTGACTGTATCTGTGGATTTTCTCACTTCCTGCGACTGCCATTCATCACCCCCCCCCCCCTTCACTCCTGTAAATTTTTCATTGCCTCTCACTGCCGCTCCATGTGATCTAACAGGATTCACAACAAAACACACTTCCTGCAGACATAATCATCAGTAACAATCTACAGACCCAGTCATACTGCTCTATAAACACTACTCCAGGCTAACTTACTACCTATGTTTTATGATTTTAAAGTTTAATCAAGAGCAAAAGTTCTCAGGATGGCAGGACGACCATATGAAGAAAGACTGTATTGACTGGGCTTGTATTCGCTGGAATATAGAAGAATGAGGGGGAATCTCATAGAAACATAAAAAATTCTGATGAGACTGTCCAGGCTAAATGCAGGTAGCATGTTTCCAGTGTTAGAGAAGTCCAGAGCTAGGGGTCACAGTCTAAGAATAAGGGGTAAGCCATTCAGGACTGAGATGAGGAAGGATTTCTTCACACAGTTGTAAGCATAGAGAATTCTCTCCCACAGAAAGCTATTGGAGCCAATTTGTTAGATATATTCAAGAGGAACTGGACGTGGCATTTGCAGCTAAAGGGATCAAGCAGTAAGGATAGAAGGTGGGAATGGGATGCTGAGATTGCACGATCAGCCCCATCATCATATTGGTGCAAGTTTGAACAGCCGAATAGCCTACTCCTGCACCTATTTTCTAAGTTTCTATGTTTTATGTTTAGACACAATCATTAACTCTGTTTTTCTCTCCACAGATACCACCAGACTTGCAGACTTTCTCCAGTGCTTTGTTTTTATTTCAGATTTACAGCATCTGCAGTATTTTGCTCTTTTACCAATTCCTATCTTACTCTTCCTAATGCTTCTTTCTTTCTCTCTGTCTCTCTTTTGTTTTCTATTTTGAATCTGACTCTAATTCAGCCTACTTCCTTCACCTGGTTTACTCACACAGGTTCATTTTCTTTCTCCTTTGGTTAAAGAGAAAGACTGCTGGATCAACAGCTCACTATGCTCTCCGCTATTCCGTTGTTGTTGTCACCAGCTCTCACTTCCAGAGAATAAGGAAAAGGCTACAATTCACAGTGCTCACCAGAGGGTGTCCCAATTTCTTAGCCATTCTCTGTCTCACATAAACTCAAACTCCCTCTCTTGTTCTTTCTTACTCTCACTCAGTGTCACACACATCTCCCATTTCTCCTAGATATCCCCTTCAGTTGCAACGCTGTCGGTATGAAGTCAAAAATCTCCTCCACAACATTATAACCTAACAATGAACTCAGTTAAAGTCATCAGCTTAATTCATTTGTTAAAACATTAAAGAAAGGAATTTAAAATAACTGTGTCAATGCTGGTACCATATCAGAACCACGTGGCTATATTCAAGAATGGTCTGAAACATACTCACTGGGGGTCCCTGTCTGCCAGGTTCTCCCATCAGTCCTGGTTTGCCTTTGTGTCCCTAGAAAGGAAAATGAAACAGTAATAAGACTGGCATTGAGCAGACTGTGATGATCATTCCTTTATCATATCAGCCTACTTTTACTGCTATTTAGAAGTTCACTATTTTGCTAGACTGTGTTAAACTAATTACATTTTAAAATGCAAAGTAAACATGTTTTAGCTCCATGATTTAACAGTGACCCACCTTGAGACCCTGAAGTCCCTGTGGGCCTTTCAGTCCTGGAGGGCAAGAGGTTGGGCACTACAAAAAAACAGAAATAATTTAGGCACATAGTTACTAATGAAATATATTTCAGATGTTGTGCTTCAGTTTCGCTCTCTATATCCTGTTTCACTCTCACTCAGCCTGTCCTTCATTCTCATTCCCCAGGAGCCTCTGCTCTGGCTCTCTGTTTACACACTGAATCATACATTCAGGACCTTGGCCTACAGCTAGACTGCAGTGATCCTCAATGCCCTCTTGCCTGAGCATAGTGACTGCTGATGACTGTCCTCCAGGGACCCCATTTTTTTCAAAAGAGCCTGACAGTAAGCATTCTGGAGGTATCATGGCAGACTCCAAATCACAAAGGCACAATGAGGCACTCTGATCCTAACTGTGTCTTCTACATCAGAGTCCCAGACCTTAAGAGATATTTGTTAATGCCCAGCCATCCCAGCTGAGATCATCTGGCACAGTAGAGAGCAAAGCACGAAGCTGGCAGATCTGACATGGGGATTACAAAACACCAAATATTATCAAATCACACAACAAGGCAGAAGGCCATTCAATTCTTTGGGTCTGTGCCAATTCTTTAGAAGTGTTTTCTAATGAATCTCATTGAACTTCCTGTTTTCTCATAGATCTCGAAAATTTTTAATTTTTACATATATATCCAATTCCTGTTTGGCAGTCACTAATGAACCTGCCTCCACCATTCTTTCAGCTAGTATATTCCAGATGACTACAACAATTCTCCTGCCTGGTTCTTTTTGCCATTTATCACAAAATATAAAAAGACTACATTCTTTTCTACTTGTCCTCCCTCCTTATGCATCACTGTACAAGTGGCCTTTACCTGCAGGCACCCAGTGCTGAGGTTCTCATTGGTTCTCCAGTAAGAAGCTCTGAGGATCGTTTTGTAACTCATCTTTGTGTCAACCAGCAGATTACTCCTATGTCAGTACGATGCCCCAGTGAGCAGTCAGAGCACACAAGATTTCCCATACCAACACCAGATTGCCTGGTAGAACCATGATAAGTCCCAGACTATGTAATGATACTGGGAACTGAGCAGAAGACAATAGATAATAGGTGCAGGAGTAGGCCATTCTGCCCTTCGAGCCTGCACCACAAAGCCAGAGGCTGTGAAGTCTGAAGTTGAAGGCATTGCCTGTGAATCCAGGACCTAGCTAGCAATGTCCTCATCCCATGAATGAATTTCTAAATATCAATTGTTCCCAGACTCAAATCATGAATTACCTACATATCATCATGACTTGTAAGAGGACCCCTCAATTCTCCAATCTCTCACCTAATGAGGTGAAAGCGCAAGCCTCAAGGTGCTTAGTCAACAACAGAATTGCAAATTTAACTGGGAAGATGTGAAACAACCCAGCCCAGTGCACTTGCAGAAGATTGGTGGGACCCTTCCCAAGTGAGAACCAGGGCAACAAAGAGAGGCGAAGTCCGAGTTTGAGAAGGGAATGGTTACTGGAGGGCAAAAGTCAGAATAATCATCCCTAAAAATGGTGTACTATTTTGTGTTACAGTTCTAAGGGGCAGTCCCAGAATTCAAACCTATCACCTGACGTCTCGAGAGACGAGAGAAATGAGCTGCACACAGTGCTGCACTGAATTATTATTTCACCATGGAGGTTACAACCCTTCAACCTTCATTACTTTTTATGCTGCACACAATCATCTGTCCAGTAGATTATCAATATTCGACATCTCTTTATTCTTAATCATTTTGTACAACCCTGAACATTAACATAGTTTCTGTCACAGTCACTAACTCAGCAAGTAATTTCTTAATTCGCTGTATAATGATGTTTCTCATGCTGCCCAATGTTCCAAATCTCTTACATTACCCTCCACCTATGGTTCCTTCTTGCTGGCTATTGCAAAGCAATTGTTCCTATTTGTCTTGTTTTATTCTTTCAGAATTTTAAGCGATTCAATGGTATTTATTGGTGAAAATGTATTTGTTTTTAAATGCGTCCTTCAGACTTGCATTCCCTGATTTCAGGCAGTAAGTTGTGTTGTGAACTCATGAACTTAATGTCTCAGCAATTTCATGAGCACAGGTTGTCAACACTTGCATCCTGACACCAGTACAACATTAAATTAGATCAGAGTGGGCCCACTTTAAATTTTGAATTACAATATAATACGATGAACCATTGAATAGGTCATCCTTACCAGGAGGTCCGCACTCCCTTCTGCACCGTGAAGGTTACCAGGAAGCCCCTGTACAAACAAAGCAGATAACCATCATAGAACATAGAACTGTACAGCACAAGAACGAGCCCTTCAGCCCATGACATTGTGCCAAACATGATGCCAAATGAAACTAATCCCTTCTGCCTGCCATTGGTCTATATCCCTCCATTTCTTGCATATTCATGTGGTTATCAAAAAGTCCCTCAAATGCCCCTATTGTATATGCCTCCAACACCATCCCTGACAATTCTACACTCGCTGTGTAAAAACCTTGCCCCTCATGTCTCTTTTGAACTTTCCCCCTTTAATCTTAAATGCATGCCCAAGTATTAGAAATTTCAACTCTGGGAAAAAGAATCTGATTGTCAACCATATCGATGCACCTCATTATCTTAGAGACTTCTATGAAGTCTTGCCTCAGCCAGCGCCACTCAAGAGAAAAGAACCCGAGTTTTTCTAGCTTCTCCTTATAGCTCATGCCCTCTAATGCAGGCAGCATCCTGGTAAACCTCTTCTGCACCCTCTCAAAAGCCACCACATCCTCCCTGTCATGTGGCGACCAGAGCTGAATACAATACAATTCTTTGGCCTGACCAAAGTTTTATAAAGCTGCAACATGACATCTTGACTCCACCAATCTACTCTGACTATAGGATTTGCATCCTTTCAAGTTGAAAGGTGGGTCACCGTTTGCAATTAGATGTGCCTGCAACTCAATGTTGGGTATCTGTTATTGTGAACACAAACCATTTACACTAGTCAATTACATTCCACCAGTAACTTACTTTGAAGGTTCTGAGAGTCTACAATTAAACGATGTCAATTTTTAGGTTACATTTTAGCCAGTAGATTGTTGTTTATTCTATCTCATAACTCATCAGTTAAGCTAAGTACCTGACTACAGACATTTTGCACATATAGCACCTCTCAGAAAGCCATGTATTTTCCTGCAGGACACATGGACAAAGTTACCGAAAGACATCAAATACCTTCATGTTAGATAATAAGCTATTATGTTCATTAATAACATGCAACTTGCAAAGATAAACTTGGAAATATGCTGGCATACCTGTTGACCTGGTGGTCCTGGTCGGCCAATTGCTCCAATCTGTCCTGCTGCACCCTTCAAGATAAATCAGTTCATGAATTGTAGCAGCACAACTAGGCCTTAACTGTAAACAAATGGTCAGTTCAGTAACAATAATGAATTTGGCACAGTAGAAAATTGTGGTGGAATGAAGTTGCAGAGTGTGTGGTTTTGATAGTTGAGCAGTGGTGGGAGACAGTGGTGGAAAAGACACAGTGTAGGAGGGGAAGGGTGAAATCATCTGGTGTATGGGCAAAAGAAATGGTGTGACACTCAGGAGTTGAACAATTTCCAAAGAAGAATGGTAGATGGTAGATAAGGAATGGGATCAAAACATTGTATTCTAAACATTGTATACAAAGAAAGGGGAAGACTTGCATTTATATAGCACCTTCCACAACCTCAAGAGTGCAGGTTCAATGCTGTGAAAAAGACTGCTCATTAATGACAGGTAGAAAATAAGGTAGGGAAGTGTGCAATAAAAGAAATGAAGCCATAAAAACCCAACCGAAGATAATGAAGAAATCTGTGCCTGCATGAAGCAAGACCTGGACAACATTCTGGCTTGGGCTGACAAGTTGGAAGTAATATTCAAGCCAAACAAGTGACAGGTCATGATCATCTCCAACAATCTCCCCATCCTATTCAATACCATCACTGAATCCTTCACCATTAAGATTCTGGGGGCTATCATGATCAGAAACTGAACTGGACCAGCCATATAAATACCATAAACAGAATGCTCTCCATTGGTCGGGATGAGTGCAGCATTAATTCATGAAGCTCGTTATCTTTCAGGACAAAGCAACCTGCTTTGACTGGGACCACATTCACCACCATCAACATTCACGATGTTTACTGCCAGTGTACACATGTGTACCATCACAAGGTGTGCTGCCACAACGGATCAAGGCTCCTTAAACTACACCTTCCAAGCCTGTCACCTCAAGCACCTACACAAACAAAAACAACAGACACATAGGAAACTCTCGTCTGCAAGTTCCCTTCACAACTACAGAGCACTCTAACTTGGAATGATATCATAATTCCTTCATTTGGACTTCAGCAAGGCTTTTGCTAAGGTCCTGCATGGGAGCTTGATAGCCAAGGTAATAACTCATGGAATCCAAGGAATTTTGGCAAACTGAATCCAGAATTGGTCGAGTGGCAGGAAGCAGAAGGTGACGGTTGAGGATTGTTTTTCTGACTGGAAGACTGTGTTCACTGGGGTCTCACAGGGGTCAGTGCAGGGGTCTTTGCTATTTGTGGTTTAAATAAATGATTTAGACTTTAATGTAGGAAGGTTGATCAAAAATTTCACAGTTGATACAAAAATTGTTGGGTGGTAAATAGTGAGGAGCATAGCCTTAGGCTATAAAGGATATAGATGGGCTGGTCAGATGGGCAGATCAGTGGCAATTGGAATTCAATTTGAATAAATGTGAGGTGATATACTTGGGCAGGACAAACATGAGAATATACGATGAACAGGAGGACCCTGGGAAGCACAAAGAATCAAAGGGGCCTTGGTGTGCAGATACACTGGTCCCTTAAAACATCAGAAAAGGTGATAAAGTGGTTGAGAGGACATATACTACATTTGCCTTTATTAGTCAAGAAATAAAATTTAAGAGCAGAGGGGTTACGCTGGAACTATACAAAAACATTGGTTAGACCACAGCTATAGAGAACGGTGTACATTTCTGGAAGTCATATTACAGAAGGAATGTGGTAGCACTGGAGACAGTACAGAGCAGATTTACGAGGATGTTGTCTGGGCTGAAGAGTTTTAGTTATGAATAGAGACTGGACAGACTGAGATTGTATTCCTTGGAGCAGAGGAGACTGAGAGGGGACATGATTGAGATGTACAAAGTTATGAGGGGCATAGATAGACAGGAAGAAACTCTCCCCTTTGATGGAGGGATCAATGACAAGGAGGCCTAGATTGAAGGTAAGGGGCAGAAGGTGCAGAGGAGATGAGGAATAGTTTTATCAGCCAGAGGGTGGTGGGAGTCTGGAACTCAGTGCCTATAAAGATGGTACAGGCAGAAACCCGCATAACATTTAAGAAGTATTAAATGTGCACTTGTGATGGTAATTCATACAAATGCTGGAAATAGGATTAGAATATTGTAGTTAAGGGGTTGTTTCTGACCAGTGCTAATGCTATGGGCCGAAGGGTCTTTTTTTGTGCTGTTGATCTCAAAACTCCTGGAACTCAGTCCTTAATAGCACAGTAAGCGGAGCTACACCCCAAGGACTATAATGGTTCAAGACGGCAGCTCAATGCAAACTTCCCAAAGGCAAAAAAAAAGTCATTAACTAGTTACATCCAGTTATAGAGTCATAGACATGTACAGCACAGAAACAGACACTTTGGTCCAACTCATCCATGCTGACCAGATGTCCCAACCTAATCTAGTCCTGCCTGCCAGCACCGGGCCCATATCCCTCCAAACCCTTCCGATTCATCCAGATTTTAAATGTTGCAATTGTACCAGCCTCCACCACTTCCTCTGGCATCTCATTCCATACACGTACCACCTGCTGTGTGAAAAAGATGCCCCTTATGTCTCTTTAATATATTTCTCCTCTCACCCTAAACCGATGCCCTCGAGCTCTGGACTCTCCACAACCCAGGGAAGAGACTTTGTCTATCTATCCTATCCATGCCCCTCATGATTTTATAAACCTCTATGAGGTCAACCCTCAGCCTCTGATGCTCCAAGGAAAACAGCTCCAGCCTGTTCAACCTCTCCTTATAGCTCAAATCCTACAACCCTGGCAATATCCTTGTAAATCTTTTCTGAACCCTTTCAAGTTTCACAACATCCTTCCGATAGGAAGGAGACCAGAATTGCATGCAATGTTCCAAAAGTGGCCTAATCAATGTCCTGTACAGCCACAACATGACCTTCCAACTCCCATACTCAATATTCTGACCAATGAAGAAAAACATACCACTATCCTATCTACCTGGGACTCTACTTTCATGGTGCTATGAACCTGCACTCCAAGGTCACTTTGTTCAGCAACACTCCCTAGGACCTTACCATTAAGTGTATAAGTCTTGTTAAGGTTTGCTTTCCCAAAATGCAGCACCTTGCATTTATCTAAATTAAACTCCATTTGCCACTTCTGTCGAAATTAAACTCCATTGGCCCATCTGATCAAGATCCCGTTGTAATCTGAGGTAACCTTCTTTGCTGTCCACTACACCTCCAATTTTGGTGTCATTTGCAAACTTACTAACTGTGACTCCTATGCTTGCATCCAAATCACTGATCCTTGTGGCCTCAAGAGTGAAGGTAAATATTCTGATTTCTAAAACATGAGTGGTTTTTCCAAGAGTTGGTTTTGGCCAAATTAGCAATAAAAATGATGTATCTCCTTTTTAGCCCACATAACCAGCGGAAGACAGTACCTGTCTCCAATCAGTGAATTATAAAGTGAATACAGGATTTGGTAGTGCATAGAGGATTTGGTAACGAATCCAGGCTTGGACAGTGAATGGAGGATTGGATAGTAAATATAGGATTGGGTACAGAATACAGGATTGGGTATAGAATACAGGATTGGGTACAGAATACAGGATTGGGTACAGAATACAGGATTGGGTACAGAATACAGGATTGGGGAGATAGGATTAGTTAGTAAGCAGTAGATTGGAGAATGCACAGAGGCTTGATAATGATCAGAGGACTGGATGGTGAACAGGGGACTGAATCGAGAGTAGAGAATTGGATAATGAATAGGAGTTGAGTGATTACAGGATTGGACAGTGATTACAGGATTGGACAGTGATTAGAGGATTGGATAGTGATTAGAGGATTGGATAATGTTTACAGGATTGGATAGTGATTAGATGATTGGACAGTGATTAGAGGATTGATAGGGATTAGAGGATTGATAGGGATTAGAGGATTGATAGGGATTAGAGGATTGGACAGTGATTGGAGGATTAGATAGGGATTAGAGGATTGGACAGTGATTACAGGATTGGACAGTGATTACAGCTTGGGATACTGATTAGATACTTATTACAGGATTGGACAGTGATTAGCGGATTGGATAGTGTTTACAGGATTGGATAGTGATTAGATGATTGATAGGGATTAGAGGATTGATAGGGATTAGAGGATTGGACAGTGATTAGAGGATTAGATAGGGATTAGAGGATTGGACAGTGATCACAGCTTGGGATACTGATTAGATACTTATTACAGGATTGGACAGTGATTACAGGATTGGATAATGATTAGAGGTTTGGACAGTGATTTAGAGGAGTGGATAGGGATTTGAGGATTGGACAGGGATTAGAGGATTGGACAGGGATTAGAGGATTGGACAGGGATTAGAGGATTGGACAGTGATTGGAGGATTAGACAGTGATTGGAGGATTGGACAGTGATTGGAGGATTGGACAGTGATTGGAGGATTGGACAGTGTTTGGAGGATTGGACAGTGTTTGGAGGATTGGACAGTGTTTGGAGGATTGGACAGTGTTTGGAGGATTGGACAGTGATTGGAGGATTGGACAGTGTTTGGAGGATTGGACAGTGTTTGGAGGATTGGACAGTGTTTGGAGGATTGGACAGTGTTTGGAGGATTGGACAGGGATTGGAGGATTGGACAGGGATTGGAGGATTGGACAGGGATTGGAGGATTGGACAGGGATTGGAGGATTGGACAGGGATTGGAGGATTGGACAGGGATTGGAGGATTGGACAGGGATTGGAGGATTGGACAGGGATTGGAGGATTGGACAGTGATTGGAGGATTGGACAGGGATTGGAGGATTGGACAGGGATTGGAGGATTGGACAGGGTTGAAACTTTATTGCTGGAACAGCACAGCAGGTCAGGCAGCATCCAGGGAACAGGAGATTCGACGTTTCGGGCACAGGCCCTTCTTCAGGAATGGCCTGAAGAAGGGCCTGTGCCCGAAACGTCGAATCTCCTGTTCCCTGGATGCTGCCTGACCTGCTGTGCTGTTCCAGCAATAAAGTTTCAACTTTGATCTCCAGCATCTGCAGACCTCACTTTCTCCTCGAGGATTGGACAGGGATTGGAGGATTGGACAGGGATTGGAGGATTGGACAGGGATTAGAGGATTGGACAGGGATTAGAGGATTGGACATTGATTACAGGATTGGACCGTGATTAGAGGATTGCACAGGGATTAGAGGATTGCACAGGGATTAGAGGATTGGACAGGGATTAGAGGATTGGACAGGGATTAGAGGAGTGGACAGGGATTGGAGGAGTGGACAGTGATTGGAGGATTGGACAGTGATTGGAGGATTGGACAGTGATTGGAGGATTGGACAGTGTTTGGAGGATTGGACAGTGTTTGGAGGATTGGACAGTGTTTGGAGGATTGGACAGTGTTTGGAGGATTGGACAGGGATTGGAGGATTGGACAGGGATTGGAGGATTGGACAGGGATTGGAGGATTGGACAGGGATTGGAGGATTGGACAGTGATTGGAGGATTGGACAGGGATTGGAGGATTGGACAGGGATTGGAGGATTGGACAGGGATTGGAGGATTGGACAGGGATTGGAGGATTGGACAGGGATTAGAGGATTGGACAGGGATTAGAGGATTGGACAGGGATTAGAGGATTGGACAGGGATTAGAGGATTGGACATTGATTACAGGATTGCACAGGGATTAGAGGATTGGACAAGGATTATATGATTGGACAGTGAATAGAGGACTGGACAGGGATTAGAGGATTGGACATGGATTAGAGGATTGGACAGGGATTAGAGGATTGGACAGTGATTAGAGGAGTGGACAGTGATTAGAGGAGTGGACAGTGATTAGAGGAGTGGACAGTGATTAGAGGAGTGGACAGTGATTAGAGGAGTGGACAGTGATTGGAGGATTGGACAGGGATTGGAGGATTGGACAGTGATTGGAGGATTGGACAGGGATTGGAGGATTGGACAGGGATTGGAGGATTGGACAGGGATTAGAGGATTGGACATTGATTACAGGATTGGACCGTGATTAGAGGATTGCACAGGGATTAGAGGATTGCACAGGGATTAGAGAATTGGACAAGGATTATATGATTGGACAGTGAATAGAGGACTGGACAGTGATTAGAGGATTGGACAGTGATTAGAGGATTGGACAGGGATTAGAGGATTGGACAAGGATTATATGATTGGACAGTGAATAGAGGACTGGACAGTGATTAGAGGACAAGGATTAGAGGACAAGGATTATATGATTGGACAGTGAATAGAGGACTGGACAGTGATTAGAGGATTGGACAGTGATTAGAGGATTGGACAGTGATTCGAGGATTGAAAAGCGATTCGAGGATTGAAAAGCGATTCGAGGATTGAAAAGCGATTCGAGGATTGAAAAGCGATTCGAGGATTGGATAGTGATTAGACTATTGCACAGTAATTACATGAATGGACAGTGATTAGGAGATTAGATATTGATTGGAGGATTAGAGAGTGATTGGAGGATTAGAGAGTGATTAGAGGATTGGAAAGTGATTCGAGGATTGGTTAGTAATTGGAGGACTGGACAGTGATTGGAGGATTGGACAGTGATTGGAGGATTGGACAGTGATTGGAGGATTGGACAGTGATTACAGGATTGGACAGTGATTACAGGATTGGACAGTGATTACAGGATTGGACAGTGATTACAGGATTGGACAGTGATTAGAGGATTGGACAGTGATTAGAGCGTTGGACAGTGATTAGAGCGTTGGACAGTGATTAGAGCGTTGGACAGTGATTAGAGCGTTGGACAGTGATTAGAGCATTGGACAGTGATTAGAGCATTGGACAGTGATTGGAGGATTGAATAGTGATTACAAGATTGGACAGTGATTACGATTGGGCAGTAATGACAGGATTGGATCGAGATTTCAGGATTGGACAGTGATCACAGGATTGGACAGTGATCACAGGATTGGACAGTGATCACAGGATTGGACCGTGATCGGAGGATTCGACAGTGATCGGAGGATTGGACAGTGATTAGAGGATTGGACAGTGATTAGAGCATTGGACAGTGATTAGAGCATTGGACAGTGATTAGAGCATTGGACAGTGATTAGAGCATTGGACAGTGAATCGTTTGGACAGTGATTAGAGAATTGGACAGAGATTAGTGGATTGGATTGTGATTGGAGGATTCGATACTGATTAGGGGATTGAAAAGCGATTTGAGGATTGGATTGTGATTAGAGGATTGGATCATTATTAGAGGATTGGATAATGATTAGAGGATTGTATAGTGATTACTGGTTTGGACAGTGATTAGAGGATTGGACAGTGATTGGAGGATTGGACAGTGATTGGAGGATTGGACAGTGATCACAGGATTGGACAGTGATCACAGGATTGGACAGTGATCACTGGATGGGACCGTGATTGGAGGATTAGACAGTGATTCGTGGATTGAAAAGCGATTAGAGGATTGCATGAGGATTAGAGGATTGTATCGTGATTACAGGATTGGACAGTGATTACAGGATTGGACAGTGATTACAGGATTGAATAGCGATTAGATGATTGGACATGGATTACAGGATTGGGCAGTAATGACAGCATTGGATCGTGATTAGAGGATTGGACAGTGATTAGAGGATTGGACAGTGATTGGAGGATTGGACAGTGATTGGAAGATTGGACAGTGATTGGAGGATTGGAAAGCGATTTGAGGATTGGATCATGATTACAGGATTGGATCGTGATTAGAGGATTGGATAATGATTAGAGGATTGTATAGTGATTACTGGATTGGACAGTAATTAGAGGATTGGACAGTGATTGGAGGATTGGACAGTGATTGGAGGATTGGACAGTGATTGGAGGATTGGACAGTGATTGGAGGATTGGACAGTGATTGGAGGATTGGACAGTGATTGGAGGATTGGACAGTGATTGGAGGATTGGACAGTGATTGGAGGATTGGACAGTGATTGGAAGATTGGACAGTAATTGGAGGATTGGACAGTGATTGGAGGATTGGACAGTGATTGGAGGATTGGACAGTGATTGGAGGATTGGAAAGCGATTTGAGGATTGGACAGTGATTTGTGGATTGAAAAGCGATTAGAGGATTGGATGAGGATTAGAGGATTGTGTAGTGATTACTGGATTGGACAGTGATTAGAGGATTGGACAGTGATTAGAGGGTTGAAAAGCGATTAGAGCATTGGATATGGATTACAGGATTGGATCGTGATTAGGGGATTGGATAATGATTAGAGGATTGGACAGTGATTGGAGGATTGGACAGTGATTGGAGGATTGGACAGTGATTGGAGGATTGGACAGTGATTGGAGGATTGGACAGTGATTGGAGGATTGGACAGTGATTGGGTGATTGGACAGTGATAGGGTGATTGGACAGTGATTGGAGGATTGGACAGTGATTGGAGGATTGGACAGTGATTGGAGGATTGGACAGTGATTGGAGGATTGGACAGTGATTGGAGGATTGGACAGTGATTGGAGGATTGGACAGTGATTGGAGGATTGGACAGTGATTGGAAGATTGGACAGTGATTGGAGGATTGGAAAGCGATTTGAGGATTGGATCATGATTACAGGATTGGATCGTGATTAGAGGATTGGATAATGATTAGAGGATTGTATAGTGATTACTGGATTGGACAGTAATTAGAGGATTGGACAGTGATTGGAGGATTGGACAGTGATTGGAGGATTGGACAGTGATTGGAGGATTGGACAGTGATTGGAAGATTGGACAGTGATTGGAGGATTGGAAAGCGATTTGAGGATTGGATCATGATTACAGGATTGGATCGTGATTAGAGGATTGGATAATGATTAGAGGATTGTATAGTGATTACTGGATTGGACAGTAATTAGAGGATTGGACAGTGATTGGAGGATTGGACAGTGATTGGAGGATTGGACAGTGATTGGAGGATTGGACAGTGATTGGAGGATTGGACAGTGATTGGAGGATTGGACAGTGATTGGAGGATTGGACAGTGATTGGAAGATTGGACAGTAATTGGAGGATTGGACAGTAATTGGAGGATTGGACAGTGATTGGAGGATTGGACAGTGATTGGAGGATTGGACAGTGATTGGAGGATTGGACAGTGATTGGAGGATTGGACAGTGATTGGAGGATTGGAAAGCGATTTGAGGATTGGACAGTGATTTGTGGATTGAAAAGCGATTAGAGGATTGGATGAGGATTAGAGGATTGTGTAGTGATTACTGGATTGGACAGTGATTAGAGGATTGGACAGTGATTGGAGGATTGGACAGTGATTAGAGGGTTGAAAAGCGATTAGAGCATTGGATATGGATTACAGGATTGGATCGTGATTAGGGGATTGGATAATGATTAGAGGATTGGACAGTGATTGGAGGATTGGACAGTGATTGGAGGATTGGACAGTGATTGGAGGATTGGACAGTGATTGGAGGATTGGACAGTGATTGGGTGATTGGACAGTGATTGGGTGATTGGACAGTGATTGGAGGATTGGACAGTGATTGGAGGATTGGACAGTGATTGGAGGATTGGACAGTGATTGGAGGATTGGACAGTGATTGGAGGATTGGACAGTGATTGGAGGATTGGACAGTGATTGGAGGATTGGACAGTGATTGGAGGATTGGACAGTGATTCGAGGATTGGACAGTGATTCGAGGATTGGACAGTGATTCGAGGATTGGACAGTGATTCGAGGATTGGACAGTGATTCGAGGATTGGACAGTGATTGGATAGTTATTAGAAGATTGGACAGTGATTAGAGGATTGGACAGTGACTCGAGGATTCGACAGTGAGTAGAGGATTCAACAGAGACTAGAGGTTTCGACAGTGACTAGAGGATTCGATAGTGACTTGAGGATTCGATAGTGACTTGAGGATTCGACCGTGATTAGAGGACTCGACAGTGATTAGTGGATTCGACAGTGATTAGTGGATTCGACAGTGATTAGTGGATTCGACAGTGATTAGTGGATTCGACAGTGATTAGTGGATTCGACAGTGATTAGTGGATTCGACAGTGATTAGGTTGGACAGTGATTAGAGGATTGGACAGTGATTAGAGGATTGAAAAGCGATTAGAGGATTGAAAAGCGATTGGGGGATCCAAGATGGCGGCGACCCAGCAAGTCTGAGTCTGTAGTGCTCCTTCCAAGACTTGGGCAAAGAAGGCCACCCACCCCCACCACACTCACCAAATCATTTAAAATAGCTGTTTAATTTAATTAGTTGCTTAGTATTAATTTTAAACAATCTAATCTTCAGTAAAAATGACTAAAGGGAAGGGAGCCCGCAGCTCTCAGCAAGCAGGAACCCGTCCCCCACCCTCTCTAGCTACAGCAGAGGCGTCCGCAGCTGCCCCGGGGGATTTACCTACGGTGGCGAGCCTCGCGAAAATAATCTCCAAACTGGATGCGAAGACCGACGCTTTTATTGAAGAATGCCGAAGTCGATGGGACTCACTCTCGGCCGCGCTGCAAAAGCACGACCGAGACATTAAGGAAATCGAGCGCCGAGTCGGACGGGCAGAGCTAAAGGCCGCGAACTCCGAAACTACAGCGCAATCAGCCGTGGATCGGGTCCGGACTCTCGAACAGCGAGTCTGGACCTTAGAGAATCACATTGACGACCTCGATAATCAAGGTCGTCGAAAAAATATTCGTTTGCTGGGCCTTCCCAAATGGGAAGAAGGCGGCCAGTTTACAGCGTTTCTCGAGCAGTGGCTGCCACAGCTTTTAAATCTGGAGGCTGGATCAGGCCAGGTAAGGGTAGAATGGGCCTACCGGGTTGCAATACACGGTCCCGGCTCGAACCAGCGTCCCCGCCCGGTCCTGTTCCGGCTGCAAAGCTATAAGGAGAGGCAGATACTCCTAGAAGCCTCTAGAAATCTTGGAAAAGATTCCCAAGACATGATCTACAAAGGATCCAAGATCATGTTATTCCAGGACTTTTCCCCAGCTCTGGTCTGAAAGAGGAAGGCATTCGATGAGGCGAAAAAGTGTTTAAGGGACTTAAATATTCAGTACTCCTTACGCCACCCAGCGATGATACGCTTTAACCATGAAGATCCGTTATAACTTTGGATCGCCGGAAAAGGCTAAAGAATTTTTGGACTCTCTTAGATAAATTGTAAGAGATAATGGATGTTGGTTTGCCTCCCCCCCCCCCACTCCGGTTTATATCCCATCCTTTTTTTTTACCTTACTGTTTAATATTATCTTGTTCTCTACTTAACGATTTTCTCCTCCCCCTTGGGTTTTTTTAATTATTCTATATATATAAGCCGGGGGGGTCTAGTTAATGTTGGTGGGGGGAGGTGGTTACCTTATTCTATTTTACCTCTGTCTCTAGGAGCAGGGGTGTTTTCCCTTGTTATTTTGTATTATTATATTTAATTATTATTTGTTGAGGTTGTAATTTTATAGTTATATATGTTTAAACATGGTATTAACATTACCAAATATATCCAGCTGTTGGTGTGGGTGGGGGGATGGGGGTAGGGTGCTCACTGTTAACTCTCGCTTTGTAGTATATTTGAATTCTCCTCATCCTATTGAGGAGCGCCTGGGTCAAGGGTGGGCCACTGGTTGGGAGAGGATACGATGGACCTTTGGAAAGGAAGTGACACCCTGTGGGAACAAGGGGGAAAATCTCCATTTAAATACGTTTTTTTTTATTATTTAGAAATAGTTTTTTATTATACTGTTGTGAGTGTAGTGGAGAGCCTTTATTTTTGTGAATTTTATATGCTCTATGCTCGAGATGTTCTGGATAGGGTTTCTTCTCCCGAGGGGTCTCGGATTTGCCCGGACGATTATGGTTGATCAGTTGGTTAAGTGGTGCACCTGGAATGTCAAGGGGAGTAATTCACCAGTCAAAAAGAAGAAAATATTATCAAATCTCAAGAAAGAAAGAGTTGATATAGCTCTCCTACAGGAGACACACCTGTTGGATAAAGAACACTTGAAATTATGACAGGGTGGATTTGATCAGGCCTTTTTTTCTTCTTTTAGCTCAAAAAGCAGGGGAGTTGTTATTCTTATTCGGAAGCATCTCCCTTTCAAAATCCTAAATCAGATAAAAGATGAATCTGGATGATATATTCTGATTAAAGCCCTTATAAATGGAGAGGAACACCCCCGGCACACCCCTTTAAATTTATAACGGAAGCCTTCTCAAAATTGATGGCTCTTGGTGCCCGTCATATAATTATAGGGGGAGACTTTAATTGTATTATGGATCCGGAAATAGATAGGATTCCCAAGAGTACTGCAGGAGTATCTCCCAGATCTAGACAATTGGTGGAACTGAACAAAGAATTAGGATTAGTAGATGTATGGAGATGTCTTCATCCACAAGGCAGCGATTTTTCTTTTTACTCCAATCCACATAAATGTCATACTAGAATTGATGTTTTTTGCCCCCTCGATTTTTTAAAATTCCATATCATCCTGTAAAATAGGTAGTATAGCAATTTCCGACCACGCTGCTGTATATGTGGAAATCAAGGCGAGGAACAACGGGACATCCCTTCGGCATTGACATATGGACCCCTTCCTGATGAAAGATAGTAAATTTGTAAAGTACTTCTCTCAAGAATTTAAAACTTTTTTAGAAATTAATTTAGGTACGGCTAGCAACCCATCAATGATGTGGGAGACCATCAAAGCTTACGTGCGAGGTTTGATCATTTCCTACTCAGCGACCCAGAAAAAATTAAAGGGAGAACATCAGCGTCTGCTCGAAGCTCGCTTAAAAGCAGCTGTAACAGCATACGCTGATAGACCTTCTATTATCATATTGCAAAGGATTACAGCCCTTAGGACAGCTCTGACCACCACGCTTATCCAAACGGTTAAGAGGGAAATATTATTTGCAAAACAAAGTTTCTATCAATTTGGCGATAAACCGGGTAGATACTTAGCATTTCTTGCAAAGAAAAAAAAGGCCCCTCAAACTATCACGTCTATCAAGGAAAGTACGGGTATTTTGACTCAAGATCAAAAAAGGATTAATGCAATCTTTAGAAAATTTTATTCTGATTTATATAAATCGCAGGATTGTGAAGACAGGACGAGGAAGATGCAATCATATTTTAAAAATTTGACCTTTCTGGACCTAACTCCAGAACAGGTATCGGTCTTAAATGCTCCCCTAACAGTCCAAGAAATACTTGACACAATCAGGCAACTTCAGAGCGGTAAGGCACCTGGCCCAGATGGTTTTCAAGCTGAATTCTATAAAGAATTTACAGGAATATTGGCTGGTCCACTTATGGATATGTATAACTACGCATACAGAGATGGCTGTCTCCCGCCTTTGCTGAAAGAGGCAATATCTCTCTTATCCCTAAAAAAGGAAAGGATCCAGAAGATTGTACATCATACAGACCAATATCCTTGCTAAATGTAGATTTTAAAATCCTTTCTAAAACGTTAGCATTGAGACTAGAAAGGGTACTGCCACATATCATAAAGGAGGATCAGACGGGGTTTACTAAGGGCCATAGATCTTCCAATAATATTAGAAGGGTTTTGAATATGATTCAAGCCTGCCATCAGGAAAAGATACCAGGAGTAGTAGTCTCATCAGACACGGAAAAGGCATTTGATAGGGTTGAATGGTCATATTTGTTTTACACATTGGAAAGGTTTGGCGTTGGAAAGGTGTTTACCAAATGGGTCTCAACATTGTATAGTGATCCCAAAGCAGTTGTGGTTACCAATGGATTAGGTTCGAATAGCTTCATTGTGGGTAGGGGCTGCCGTCAGGGATGTCCTCTCTCACCATTGTTATTTACGCTAATAATTGAATCACTAGCAGAAGCTATATGGGCTGATCCTAATATAACGGCCCCGAGAATTGGTACAGGTAAACATAAAATTACCCTTTGTGCAGATGATGTTCTTCTATTCCTCAATAATCCTCTGATGTCCGTACCTCGCTTAATCCAAGTTATTAATACATTTAGCGCATTCTCAGACTATAAAATTAATTTCTCAAAATCGGAGGCTATGCCAATGGGTGGCCTTGCGATGATACCCCACTTAGTGGACGGATCCCACTTTCCCTTTCAGTGGTCCCTGGAGGGTTTCCTATGTTTAGGCATTTTTATTTGGTCAGTTATACAAGGCTAACTTTGTGCATTTACTGGAAAGGATAAGGCAGGACCTCCAGCGATGGGGAGACCTTCCAGTTTCCTGGCTGGGTAGAATAGCACTAATTAAAATGAATGCCCTGCCCCGTCTCCTATACCCTATGAGAATGCTTCCGGTGATGGTGCCGAGGCTGGCACTACGTAAATGGTATGGCTGGTTGGGTTCCTTTATCTGGAATCATAGACAGCCCCTCATTAAGCTGAAGAAGCTACAGCTTCCACAGGCAAGGGGAGGATTGGACTTCCCAGATTTTAGGAAATATCAGTTAAGTTCCCTATTAAGTTACATAGCTGATTGAGTCTTGTCTGACCCGCAATCAATCTGGCTGGACATCGAGGCTTCTCAAGTAAAACGCCCACTTATTAACCTTTTATTTTCAGACAAGAGGAAAATCATTACGGATCACTGTAAAAACCCTATAATACTAAATACAATCAAGGCTTGGAATATAATGCGGCAAAATGAGGGCAACTCACATAAAACATCCCCCTATGCGCCGATAGTGGGAGCATGGGGATTCCAACCGGGGTTTACAGATGCCACTTTTAAACTCTGGAGATCCAGGGGTATCTCATGTCTAGGGGATCTATTTAAGGATGGGGTCCTGATGTCTTTTGAACAGCTGCGTCAGAAATTCGGATTACCTAATGGAGACCTCTTTCGATACTTCCAAATTCGAGATTATATACAGAAGAAGACTACGTTATTAGATAGTCTTTATAAATCAGATAGAGAATGTAGAGTAGTACGACCAATGGGGGTATCTACCGTCAGTACTATTTATCATTTACTACATGATGAAGTATCGGGAGATATGGACAATCTGCTTAAAACATGGGATCAGGATTTGGGACTAGAACTCTCTATAGAAACATGGAATGACATTTGGGAAAATGCCAGAAGAATCACCATGTGTAACAGAACTCAGGCTATCCAGCTGAAGATACTTCATAGGGCCCATACATCACCGGATCGATTGGCAAAATTTAAGGCAGGAGCATCTCCAATGTGTCCCAAATGTAAAATAGAGATGGGCACTCTTGTACATTGCCTATGGACCTGTCATAAGATCCGTAGATACTGGACTAAAGTAGCAAGTACCCTGACAGAAATTTTAGGAATGGAAATTAAAGTGGACCCTGTATCTCTCCTTTTGGGCTTTTCGAACTTACCCTCCCTGGATATGCATGGGAAGAGATTATTTTCTATTCTCTCTTTCTGTGCAAGAAAACATATTTTGGTAAACTGGGTGACTGAGAGCCCCCCGGACTTTCAAATTGGCACAGATTAATTATGGAATGTATTCCCCTTGACTTCCTTACAAATATGGTGCACTTAAAGACCAAATTATTTCATAAAATATGGCAGCCCTTCTTGAATTATATGAATACAGATATTTCGGCTATCCTAACAAGGGCTTTTATTTAATTGAGATTACGAACCTGGCTGGTCCGGGGCCCCTTGGGAGAGGAATTCCGCACGAATACGGGTTTTGTTACATTTGATTTTAACACATTCCGAGCATGTATCTCACTACCCAATTTCTGTGTTAACCGTTGGTATTTTTTTTTTCTCTTATTTGAATACTGTAAGAGACTTAAATATACACTCTGGTTAGTTGTAGGTTAGATTAGTAGTTAGTTGAGTTTTGTTTTTTTTCTTTCTCGGTATTTTTCTTTTGTTAAATTTTGGTTATTATTTATTTAAGATTTAATTGTATATCAATGTTTGTACTTGAGAGTTTTGTTTATTTTTGTAAACTTCTAAAAATGTTAAATTTCTAATAAATTTATCTATAAAAAAAGAAAAGCAATTAAAGGATTGAAAAGCGATTAGAGGATTGGACAGTGATTGGAGGATTGGACAGTGATTAGAGGTTTGAAAAGCGATTAGAGGATTGAAAAGCGATTAGAGGATTGGGTAGGAATTACATGATTGGATTGTGATTAGAGGATTGGATAATCATTAGAGGATTGGACCGTGATTGGAGGATTGGACCGTGATTGGAGGATTGGACCGTGATTGGAGGATTGGACCGTGATTGGAGGATTGGACCGTGATTGGAGGATTGGACAGTGATTAGAGGATTGGACAGTGATTAGAGGATTGGACAGTGATTAGAAGATTGGACAGTGATTAGAAGATTGAATAGTGATTAGATGATTGGACATAGATTACAGGATTGGGCAGTAATGACAGGATTGGATCGTGATTAGAGGATTGCATAATGATTAGAGGATTCGACAGTGCTTAGATGATTGAACAGTGATTAGAGGATTCGACAGTGATTACAGGATTGGATACGGATTACAGGATTGGACAGTGATTACAGGATTGAAAAGCGATTAGAGGTTTGGATAGGGATTACAGGATTAGATCATGATTAAAGGATTGTATAGTGATTACTGGATTGGACAGTGATTGGAGGATTGGACAGTGATTAGAGGATTGGACAGTGATTAGAGGATTGGACAGTGATTAGAGGATTGGACAGTGATTAGAGGATTGGACAGTGATTGGAGGATTGGACAGTGATTAGAAGATTGGACAGTGATTAGAAGATTGGACAGTGATTACAGGATTGGACAGTGATTACAGGATTGGACATAGATTACAGGATTGGACATAGATTACAGGATTGGGCAGTAATGACAGGATTGGATCGTGATCAGAGGATTGCATAATGATTAGAGGATTCGACAGTGCTTAGATGATTGAACAGTGATTAGAGGATTCGACAGTGATCACAGGATTGGATACTGATTACAGGATTGGACAGTGATTACAGGATTGGACAGTGATTACAGGATTGAAAAGCGATTAGAGGTTTGGATAGGGATTACAGGATTAGATCATGATTAAAGGATTGTATAGTGATCGGAGGATTGGACAGTGATCGGAGGATTGGACAGTGATCGGAGGATTGGACAGTGATCGGAGGATTGGACAGAGATCACGGAATTGGACAGAGATCACAGGATTGGACAGAGATCACAGGATTGGACAGAGATCACAGGATTGGACAGTGATCACAGGATTGGACAGTGATCACAGGATTGGATCGTGATTAGACGATTGGACATGGATTACAGGATTGGGCAGTGCTTAGAGGATTGGACAGTGATCGGAGGATTGGACAGTGATCAGAGGATTGGACAGTGATCGGAGGATTGGACAGTGATCGGAGGATTGGAGTGTGATCGGAGGATTGGACAGTGATCGGAGGATTGGACAGTGATCGGAGGATTGGACAGAGATCACGGAATTGGACAGAGATCACGGAATTGGACAGTGATCACAGGATTGGATCGTGATTAGACGATTGGACATGGATTACAGGATTGGGCAGTGCTTAGAGGATTCGACAGTGATTAGAGGATTGGACAGTGATTACAGGATTGAATAGTGATTAGATGATTGGACATGGATTACAGGATTGGGCAGTAATGACAGGATTGCATCGTGGTTAGAGGATTGCATAATGATTAGAGGATTGGACAGTGATTAGACAGTGATTAGAGGATTAGACAGTGATTAGAGGATTAGACAGTGATTAGAGGATTAGACAGTGATTAGAGGATTAGACAGTGATTAGAGGATTGGACAGTGATTAGAGGATTGGACAGTGATTAGAGGATTAGACAGTGATTAGAGGATTGGACGGTGATTGGAGGATTGGACGGTGATTGGAGGATTGGACGGTGATTGGAGGATTGGACGGTGATTGGAGGATTGGACGGTGATTGGAGGATTGGACGGTGATTGGAGGATTGGACGGTGATTGGAGGATTGGACGGTGATTAGAAGATTGGACGGTAATTAGAAGATTGGACGGTAATTAGAAGATTGGACGGTGATTTGAGGATTGGACAGTGATTAGAGGATTGGACAGTGATTAGAGGATTGGACAGTGATTAGAGGATTGGACAGTGATCAGAGGATTGGACAGTGATCAGAGGATTGGACAGTGATCACAGAATTGGACAGTGATCACAGAATTGGACAGAGATCACAGAATTGGACAGAGATCACAGAATTGGACAGAGATCACAGAATTGGACAGAGATCACAGAATTGGACAGAGATCACAGAATTGGACAGAGATCACAGAATTGGACAGAGATCACAGGAATGGATCGTGATTAAAGGATTGTACAGTGATTACTGGATTGGACAGTGATTGGAGGATTGGACAGTGATTGGAGGATTGGACAGTGATTGGAGGATTGGACAGTGATTGGAGGATTGGACGGTGATTGGAGGATTGGACGGTAATTAGAAGATTGGACGGTAATTAGAAGATTGGACGGTGATTTGAGGATTGGACAGTGATTAGAGGATTGGACAGTGATTAGAGGATTGGACAGTGATCAGAGGATTGGACAGTGATCAGAGGATTGGACAGTGATCAGAGGATTGGACAGTGATCACAGAATTGGACAGAGATCACAGAATTGGACAGAGATCACAGAATTGGACAGAGATCACAGAATTGGACAGAGATCACAGAATTGGACAGAGATCACAGAATTGGACAGAGATCACAGGAATGGATCGTGATTGGAGGATTGGACAGTGATTGGAGGATTGGACAGTGATTGGAGGATTGGACAGTGATTGGAGGATTGGACAGTGATTGGAGGATTGGACAGTGATTGGAGGATTGGACAGTGATTGGAGGATTGGACAGTGATTGGAGGATTGGACAGTGATTGGAGGATTGGACAGTGATTGGAGGATTGGACGGTGATTGGAGGATTGGACGGTAATTAGAAGATTGGACGGTAATTAGAAGATTGGACGGTGATTTGAGGATTGGACAGTGATTAGAGGATTGGACAGTGATTAGAGGATTGGACAGTGATTAGAGGATTGGACAGTGATTAGAGGATTGGACAGTGATCAGAGGATTGGACAGTGATCAGAGGATTGGACAGTGATCAGAGGATTGGACAGTGATCACAGAATTGGACAGAGATCACAGAATTGGACAGAGATCACAGAATTGGACAGAGATCACAGAATTGGACAGAGATCACAGAATTGGACAGAGATCACAGAATTGGACAGAGATCACAGAATTGGACAGAGATCACAGAATTGGACAGAGATCACAGGAATGGATCGTGATTAAAGGATTGTACAGTGATTACTGGATTGGACAGTGATTGGAGGATTGGACAGTGATTGGAGGATTGGACAGTGATTGGAGGATTGGACAGTGATTGGAGGATTGTACAGTGATTGGAGGATTGGACAGTGATTGGAGGATTGGACAGTGATTGGAGGATTGGACAGTGATTGGAGGATTGGACAGTGATTAGAGGATTGGACAGTGATTAGAGGATTGAAAAGTGATTAGAGGATTGGATCGTGATTAGAGGATTGGATAATGATTAGAGGATTGGATAATGATTAGAGGATTGGATAATGATTAGATGATTGTATAGTGGCTACTGGATTGGACAGTGATTAGAGGATTGGACAGTGATTCGAGGATTGGATAGTGATTTTAGAATTGAATATTGATTACAGGATTGGACAGTGATTGGAAGATTGAATAGTGATTACAGGATTGGATAGTGATTATAGGATTGAATAGTGATTAGATCATTGGACATGGATTACAGGATTGTGCAGTAATGACAGGATTCGATCGTGACTAGAGGATTGTATAATGATTAGAGGATTGGACAGTGATTAGAGGATGGGACAGTGATTACAGGACTGGACAGTGATTACAGGATTGAAAAGCGATTAGAGGAATGGATAGGGATTACAGGATTGGATCGTGATTCGAGGATTGTATAGTGATTACTGGATTGGATCATGATTAGAGGATTGGACAGTGATTTCAGGATTGAATAGTGATTAGAGGATTGGACAGTGATTAGAGGATTGGACGGTGCTTAGAGGATTGGACGGTGCTTAGAGGATTGGACGGTGCTTCGAGGATTGGACGGTGCTTCGAGGATTCGACAGTGATTATAGGATTGGACAGTGATTACAGGATTGAATTGTGATTAGATGATTGGACATGGATTACAGGATTGGGCAGTAATGACAGGACTGGATCATGATTAGAGGAATGCATAATGATTACAGGATTTGATCGTGATTAGAGGATTGGACAGTGATTGGAGGATTGGACGCTGATTAGAGGATTGGATAGGGATTAAAGGATTGGAACGGGATTAGAGGATTGGATAATGATTAGAGGATTGAATAGGGATTACAGGATTGGACAGTGATTAGAGGATTGGACAGTGATTAGAGGATTGGACAGTGATTAGAGGATTGGACAGTGATTAGAGGATTGGACAGTGATTAGAGGATTGGACAGTGATTAGAGGATTGGACAGTGATTGGAAGAGTGAGTAGTGATTACAGGATTGGACAGTGATTACAGGATTGGACAGTGAGTACAGGATTGAATAGTGATTAGATGATTGGACATGGATTACAGGATTGTGCAGTAATGACAGGATTGGATCGTGATTAGAGGAATGCATAATGATTACAGGATTTGATCGTGATTAGAGGATTGGACAGTGATTGGAGGATTGGACGCTGATTAGAGGATTGGATAGGGATTAAAGGATTGGAACGGGATTAGAGGATTGGATAATGATTAGAGGATTGTATAGGGATTACAGGATTGGACAGTGATTAGAGGATTGGACAGTGATTAGAGCATTGGACAGTGATTATAGGATTGGACAGTGATTGGAAGAGTGAGTAGTGATTACAGGATTGGACAGTGATTACAGGATTGGACAGTGAGTACAGGATTGAATAGTGATTAGATGATTGGACATGGATTACAGGATTGTGCAGTAATGACAGGATTGGATCGTGATTAGTGGATTGCATAATGATTAGAGGATTGGACAGTGCTTAGAGGATTCGACAGTGATTAGAGGATTGGACAGTGATTACAGTATTGAATTGTGATTGGATGATTGGACATGGATTGCAGGATTGGGCAGTAATGACAGGATTGGATCGTGATTAGAGAATTGGATAATAATTAGAGGATTGGACAGTGATTGGAGGATTGGACTGTGATTAGAGGATTGAAAAGCGATTAGATTGGATAGGGATTACAGGATTGGATCGTGATTAGAGGATTGGACAGTGATTAGAGGTTTGGACAGTGATTAGTGGATTGAATTGTGATTAGATGATTGGACATGGATTACAGGATTGGGCAGTAATGACAGGATTGGATCGTGATTAGAGGATTGCATAATGATTCCAGGATTGGATCGTGATTTGAGGATTGGACAGTGATTGGAGGATTGGACACTGATAAGAGGATTGAAAAGCGATTAGAGGATTGGATAGGGATTACAGGATTGGATAATGATTGGAGGATTGTATATTGATTACTGGATTGGACAGTGATTCGAGGATTGGACAGTGATTGGAGGATTGGACAGTGATTGGAGGATTGGACAGTGATTAGAGGATTGAGTAGTGATTACAGGATTGGATAGTGATTGGAAGATTGAATAGTGATTAGAGGATTGGACAGTGATTAGAGGATTGGACAGTGATTAGAGGATTGGACACTGATTAGAGGATTGAAAAGCGATTAGAGGATTGGATAGGGATTACAGGATTGGATAATGATTGGAGGATTGTATACTGATTACTGGATTGGACAGTGATTAGAGGATTGGACAGTGATTGGAGGATTGGACAGTGATTGGAGGATTGGACAGTGATTGGAGGATTGGACAGTGATTGGAGGATTGGACAGCGATTGGAGGATTGGACAGCGATTGGAGGATTGGACAGCGATTGGAGGATTGGACAGTGATTACAGGATTGGACAGTGATTACAGGATTGGACAGTGATTACAGGATTGGACAGTGATTACAGGATTGGACAGTGATAAGAGGATTGGACAGTGATAAGAGGATTGGACAGTGATTAGATGATTGGACATGGATTACAGGATTGTGCAGTAATGACAGTATTGGATCGTGATTAGCGGATTGCATAATGATTAGAGGATTGGACAGTGATTTGATGATTAGACAGTGATTAGAGGATTGTAAAGTGATTAGGTTGGACAGTGATTACATGATGGGACAGTGATTACAGGATTTAAAAGCGATTAGAGGATTGGATAGGGATTACAGGATTGGATCGTGATTAGAGGATTGGACAGTGATTGGAGGATTGAATTGTGATTAGATGATTGGACATGGATTACAGGATTGGGCAGTAATGACAGGATTGGATCATGATTAGAGGATTGGACAGTGATTGGAGGATTGGACACTGATTAGAGGATTGGATAGGGATTACAGGATTGGATCGTGATTAGAGGATTGGATAATGATTAGAGGATTGTATAGGGATTACTGGATTGGACAGTGATTAGAGCAATGGATAGTGATTAGGTTTGATAGTGAATATAGGATTGGACAGTGATTGGAAGATTGAATAGTGATTACAGGATTGGACAGTGATTAGAGGATTGGACACTGATTAGAGGATTGAAAAGCGATTACAGGATTGGATAATGATTGGAGGATTGTATACTGATTACTGGATTGGACAGTGATTGGAGGATTGGACAGTGATTGGAGGATTGGACAGTGATTGGAGGATTGGACAGTGATTGGAGGATTGGACAGTGATTGGTGGATTGGACAGTGATTGGTGGATTGGACAGTGATTGGAGGATTGGACAGTGATTGGAGGATTGGACAGTGATTGGAGGATTGGACAGTGATTGGAGGATTGGACAGTGATTGGAGGATTGGACAGTGATTGGAGGATTGGACAGTGATTGGAGGATTGGACAGTGATTGGAGGATTGGACAGTGATTGGAGGATTGGACAGTGATTGGAGGATTGGACAGTGATTGGAGGATTGGACAGTGATTGGAGGATTGGACAGTGATTGGAGGATTGGACAGTGATTGGAGGATTGGACAGTGATTGGAGGATTGGACAGTGATTGGAGGATTGGACAGTGATTGGAGGATTGGACACTGATAAGAGGATTGAAAAGCGATTAGAGGATTGGATAGGGATTACAGGATTGGATAATGATTGGAGGATTGTATATTGATTACTGGATTGGACAGTGATTTGAGGATTGGACAGTGATTGGAGGATTGGACAGTGATTAGAGGATTGGACAGTGATTAGAGGATTGGACAGTGATTAGAGGATTGGACAGTGATTAGAGGATTGGACAGTGATTAGAGGATTGGACAGTGATTAGAGGATTGGACAGTGATTAGAGGATTGGACACTGATTAGAGGATTGAAAAGCGATTAGAGGATTGGATAGGGATTACAGGATTGGATAATGATTGGAGGATTGTATACTGATTACTGGATTGGACAGTGATTAGAGGATTGGACAGTGATTAGAGGATTGGACAGTGATTAGAGGATTGGACAGTGATTGGAGGATTGGACAGTGATTGGAGGATTGGACAGTGATTGGAGGATTGGACAGTGATTACAGGATTGGACAGTGATTACAGGATTGGACAGTGATAAGAGGATTGGACAGTGATAAGAGGATTGGACAGTGATAAGAGGATTGGACAGTGATTAGATGATTGGACATGGATTACAGGATTGTGCAGTAATGACAGTATTGGATCGTGATTAGCGGATTGCATAATGATTAGAGGATTGGACAGTGATTTGATGATTAGACAGTGATTAGAGGATTGTAAAGTGATTAGGTTGGACAGTGATTACATGATGGGACAGTGATTACAGGATTTAAAAGCGATTAGAGGATTGGATAGGGATTACAGGATTGGATCGTGATTAGAGGATTGGACAGTGATTGGAGGATTGAATTGTGATTAGATGATTGGACATGGATTACAGGATTGGGCAGTAATGACAGGATTGGATCATGATTAGAGGATTGGACAGTGATTGGAGGATTGGACACTGATTAGAGGATTGGATAGGGATTACAGGATTGGATCGTGATTAGAGGATTGGATAATGATTAGAGGATTGTATAGGGATTACTGGATTGGACAGTGATTAGAGCAATGGATAGTGATTAGGTTTGATAGTGAATATAGGATTGGACAGTGATTGGAAGATTGGACAGTGATTAGAGGATTGGACAGTGATTAGAGGATTGGACACTGATTAGAGGATTGAAAAGCGATTACAGGATTGGATAATGATTGGAGGATTGTATACTGATTACTGGATTGGACAGTGATTGGAGGATTGGACAGTGATTGGAGGATTGGACAGTGATTGGAGGATTGGACAGTGATTGGAGGATTGGACAGTGATTGGAGGATTGGACAGTGATTGGAGGATTGGACAATGATTGGAGGATTGGACAATGATTGGAGGATTGGACACTGATTAGAGGATTGAAAAGCAATTACAGGATTGGACCGTGATTGGAGGATTGGACCGTGATTGGAGGATTGGACCGTGATTGGAGGATTGGACCGTGATTGGAGGATTGGACAGTGATTGGAGGATTGGACAGTGATTGGAGGATTGGACAGTGATTGGAGGATTGGACAGTGATTGGAGGATTGGACAGTGATTGGAGGATTGGACAGTGATTGGAAGTTTGAATAGTGATTACAGGATTGGACAGTGATTACAGGATTGGACAGTGATTCGAGGATTAGACGGTGCTTAGAGGATCGGACGGTGCTTAGAGGATCGGACGGTGCTTAGAGGATTCGACAGTGATTAGAGGATTGGATAGCGAGTACAGGATTGAATAGGGATTAGATGATTGGACATGGATTACAGGATTGGGGAGTAATGACAGGATTCGATCGTGATTAGAGGATTGGATAATGATCAGAGGATTGGACGGTGATTGGAGGATTGGACAGTGATTAGAGGATTGGACAGTGATTAGAGGATTGGACAGTGCTTAGAGGATTCGACAGTGATTACAGGATTGGATAGTGATTACAGGATTGAATTGTGATTAGATGATTGGACATGGATTACAGGATTGGGCAGTAATGACAGGACTGGATCATGATTAGAGGAATGCATAATGATTACAGGATTTGATCGTGATTAGAGGATTGGACAGTGATTGGAGGATTGGACGCTGATTAGAGGATTGGATAGGGATTAAAGGATTGGACAGTGATTAGAGGATTGAGTAGTGATTACAGGATTGGATAGTGATTGGAAGATTGAATAGTGATTAGAGGATTGGACAGTGATTACAGGATTGGACAATAAGTACATGATTGAATAGTGATTAGATGGTTGGACATGGATTACAGGATTGTGCAGTAATGACAGGATTGGACCGTGATTAGAGGACTGGATAGTGATTAGAGGATTAGACAGTGATTAGAGGATTAGACAGTGATTAGAGGATTAGACAGTGATTAGAGGATAAGACAGTGATTAGAGGATTGTACAGTGATTAGGTTGGACAGTGATTACATGATTGGACAGTGATTACAGGATTTAAAAGTGATTAGAGGATTGGATCGTGATTAGAGGATTGGATCTTGATTAGAGGATTGTATAGTGATTACTGGATTGGATCATGATTAGAGGATTGGACAGTGATTGGAGGATTGGACAGTGATTGCAGGATTGGACAGTGATTGCAGGATTGGACAGTGATTGCAGGATTGGACAGTGATTACAGGATTGGACAGTGATTACAGGATTGGACAGTGATTTGATAGTTATTAGAAGATTGGACAGTGAATAGCGGTTTGCATAGTGCTTAGAGGTTTGGACCGTGAGTGGAGGTTTGGACCGTGAGTGGAGGTTTGGACCGTGAGTGGAGGATTGGACCGTGAGTGGAGGATTGGACACTGATTGGAGGATTGGACACTGGTTGGAGGATTGGACACTGGTTGGAGGATTGGACACTGGTTGGAGGATTGGACACTGGTTGGAGGATTGGACACTGGTTGGAGGATTGGACACTGGTTGGAGGATTGGACACTGGTTGAAGGATTGGACACTGGTTGAAGGATTGGACACTGGTTGAAGGATTGGACACTGGTTGGAGGATTGGACACTGGTTGGAGGATTGGACACTGGTTGGAGGATTGGACACTGATTGGAGGATTGGACACTGATTGGAGGATTGGACACTGATTGGAGGATTGGACACTGATTGGAGGATTGGACGGTGTTTAGAGGATTGGACCGTGATTAGAGGATTGGACCATGATTAGAGGATTAGATAGGGATTAGAGGAGTGGACACTGATTCGAAGATTGGATACTGATTAGAGGATTGGACACTGATTAGAGGTTTGGATAGCGATTAGCGGATTAGAGAGTGATTAGAGGATTGGACAGTGATTACAGAATTGGACAGTGATTGGATAATGATTAAAGGATTGGACAGTGATTACAGGATTGGATAGTGATTAGAGGATTGGACAGTGATTAGAGGATGAGATAGTGATCAGAAGATTGGGCAGTGATTACAGGATTGGACAGTGATTAGAGGATTAGATAGTGATTACACGATTGGACAGTGATTGGAGGATTGGACAGTGATCAGAAGATTGGGCAGTGATTACAGAATTGGACAGTGATTAGAAGATTAGATAGGGATTAGAGGATTGGCCAGTGATTAGAGGATTGGCCAGTGATTCGTGGATTGGCCAGTGATTCGAGGCTTGGGCAGTGATCAGAGGATTGGATCGTGATTACAGGATTGGACAGTGATTAGAGGATTGGACGTGATTACAGGATTGGATAGCGATGACAGGATTGGACAGTGATTACAGGATTGGATAGCGATTAGAGGATTAGATTGTGATTACAGGATTGGACAATGTTTACTGGATTGGACAGTGTTTACAGGATTGGATAGTGATTAGAGGATTGAACCAAGAATAAAAAACTGGCTTTTTTGATTTGATTTGATTCCCTTTAGTGTGGAAACAGGCCCTTCACCTCAACAAGTCCGTACCGACCCTCTGAAGAGTAACCCACCCAGATCCATTACCCTCTGAATGATGCACCTAACACTATGGGCAATTTAGTATGGCCAATTCACCTGACCTGCACATCTTTGGAACGTGGGAGGAAACTGGAGGAAACCCACGCAGACACAGCGAGAACGTACAAACTCCACACAGACAGGCTGGAATTGAACCTGGGATCTTGGTGCTGTGAGGCAGCAGTCCTAACCACTGAGCCACTGTGCTTTAATAAAAAGATAAACGACTGGCCAGTGAATAGATTGTTGGATAATAAATAGAGGATTAGGCAGAGAAAGGAGCGTTAGTTTCTAAACAATGATTACAGAATGAACAGAGTGTTCGAAAGTCAACATAGGATTGGAATGTGAATAGATATTTGGGCAGAGAACAGAGAATTGTTAGTGAATAGAGGTGTGGATAGAGAATAGCAGTCTTGATGATGAATTGAGGATTTGGATACAAAATAAGGGCTTGGAGAGTATTGAGAGTGGTGAGTGGGCAAAATGAAGGAGAGGGTCAGGGAGACAAACAAGTTGGGTGTGGGACTTGCATTGGGAGCATTGGAAGAATTGGACAGGAAGCAGGTGATTGGAGGCTGACCTGGGGAAAATCCTTTCCATGTTCACTTTTTCCACACCATTCAGGATCTCATACACTTTAATTAAGTCACTTTTAACTCTATCAAACCCCAGTGGAGACAAGCACAGCAATTCTTTACAGGACAAGCCACTAATTTCAAGAATCAAACAAAAACTTTCTCTGAGCCACCTCCAGCGTATTTATATCCTTCTATAACTAAGATTTGGAGGTGCCGGTGCAGGACTGGGGTGTACAAAGTTTGAAAATCACACAACACCAGGTCATAGTCCAACAGGTGTATTTGGAAGCACTAGCTTTCAGAACGCTGCTCCTTCATCAGGGGATTGTGGCTCCACCTGATGAAGGAGCAGCGCTCCGAAAGCTCGTTCTTCCAAATAAACCTGTTGGACTATAACCTGGTGTTTTGTGATTTCTAACTTTCTATCAGTAAGGACATTAAAACTGCACACGGTATTAAAGATGTGCTTCTCAACAATGTCTGTAGAGCTGAATCATAACATAATTACATTTTACATTCAATTAGTGTGGATGAGCAGAGGGATCTTGGTGTCCATGTACACAGATCTCTGAAAGTTGCCACCCAGGTAAATAGTGCGGTGAGGAAGGCATATGGCGTACTGGCTTTTATTGGTAGAGGAATTGAGTTCCGGAGTCCTGAGGTCATGATGCAGTTGTATAAAACTCTGGTGCGGCCGCATCTGGAATATTGTGTGCAGTTTTGGTCGCCATACTATAGGAAGGATGTGGAGGCACTGGAACGGGTGCAGAGGAGGTTTACCAGGATGTTGCCTGGTATGGAAGGAAGATCGTATGAGGATAGACTGAGACACTTGGGGCTGTTTTCATTAGAGAAAAGAAGGTTTAGGGGTGACTTGATTGAGGTGTACAAGATGATTAGGGGGTTAGATAGGGTTGACAGTGTAAACCTTTTCCCGCGTATGGAGTCGGGTATTACAAGGGGGCATAGCTTTAAATTAAGGGGGGGTAGATATAGGACTGAAGTTAGGGGTAGGTTCTTCACTCAGCGAGTCGTAAGTTCATGGAATGCCCTGCCAGCAGCAGTGGTGGACTCTCCCTCTTTATGGGCATTTAAGCGGGCATTGGATAGGTATATGGAGGATAGTGGGTTAGTATAGGTTAGGTGGGCTTGGATCGGCGCAACATCGAGGGCCAAAGGGCCTGTACTGCGCTGTATTCTTCTATGTTCTATGTTCTAATTACTCTCATAATAAAGGCTAACATCACATGAGCCTTCCTAATCACTTGCTGTTCCTGTGTACTAACTTTTGTGATCTCTTGCATTAGAGTACTTAGATCCTTCTGCACTTGAACTCTGGAACTGAACTCCAGCTATTCTCTGTTCAAGATACTTCCTGTTTTCTCATTCTTGCAGCCAAAGGTCATAACTTCACTATTTCACATTTACTGCAGATAGCAGACTTTCATATTAACATTTCAAACTGGGAGTCTCTTAACACTCATAATATCCAACTGTCAAGAATCTAATGCTGAGTTTACTGTCAAAATAAAGAAACTACCTTGATGTACATTTTATGGAGTATTAAACAATTACTGATTACTTAGTTCCTGATGTGTCCTGGAATAATTTGTTGGGACCATGATACCCCACTGTAACATCTCCAAATCCAAATGCCACAGTGGATCCAAATACATCAACAGCTCAGAAAATTGAAACCTGGAGCCCAAATTAACCTTGGCTGTATTTGTGGATTGATTTATAGCAGCCTCCATACCAGCACAGACAAAAAAATTGGAAACAGTAAAGCACAAAGGCAAAGGAACACACACTAGTATTGAGTGCCGTCAGCTTAGAATGCTGTACAACAGGAGCACAAATGAGAATTTAGGCACATAATTTGATTAATCTGCACAACGGCCATTGTAATAATGAATGGAAAGCTATGGTCCAGATTGTCCAGCCTCTGAGTATGAGAGATGATGCACTGAGGTCCTGAAATTCTCACTCCATCGGAATTTCTTGGGAAGCTTGAACATTCGAGGGACAATTTCCCTGCTACCCAGGATCCTCTGAAATATATCTGTTCAATATTTCAGTCAGTTCCGATTGGCTTACATACATTGATAGAAAATGTTGGGCAGTAAATTCTTAAATTAAGTCTTTGGTAACTATACAACTGGTACCCCAATCCCCAACATTGACACTGATCTCCTGACTCTTCCACTGAGCCGCCAACTTCCCCTCCATTCATCCAATTACCCCTTGAACAGATCAAACACCTCCCAACATGGAGCGAATTGTCCTAACTCCACACCCTTCTCACCTACCAACTTACTCTTTCCCCCATTACTTCACCCACACCTCACCCACACTTCACCTCACCCACTGACCACACCCACCCTACCCAGTTACCATACCCACTCTTCCCCCTCACCCACTGACCACACCCACCCTACCCAGTGACCATACCCACGCTTCCCCCCCTCACCCACTGACCATATCCACTCTTCCCCCTTCACCCAGTGACCATACCCACTCTTTCCCCCCTCACCCAGTGACCAAAGCCACTCTATCTCTTCTTTACCTACGAACTACACCTATACTTCCCCCTCACCTAATGACTACACCCAGACCACCCCCTCACCCACTGATCACACACACCTTCTCTGTCACCCACTGACCACACTCACACTACCCTCTCACAAACTGACCACATCCACTTATCCACAGTATCGTCTCACTCAGTTACCTCACTGACCCTATTTCCCTTACTCCCTTACCACAGCCACCTAGCCCCCTCATGCACATACTGCACCCACTTATACGTTTATCTATTAATCTATTCACACAGATACACTCATTTGCTAACACATCGAAAAGCTGTTTAAGTGCCTCAAAGCTTTTCAGCATACTTGTGAACATTTACCAAGACATGGCTGCCAGTGCAGTAAAAGGTAGGTATGCCATCTATGTGATTTCCCTTCACAGATGTCTCTGAGATTGTCTGTGATGACAGAGTACTGAAGAATACCGCATCAGCAGGATGGTCTGAAATACCAGGAAAAGTTAACAGTGTCACTTTTAGGCTCATCAGGGTTGGTAGGAAGGGAAGGCTTGGGCCTAAGGTGCCTGAACTCAGATGACTGATCTCCACACCCGATACCCAACAAGTGCTCCTGGCTTGCAAAGTTCCAGAATCAACTTTTCATGGGCAATTAAGTCCAATCAGCTATGCCTTGACACCATTGTCCATGTCACAAGAATGATTGACAAAAATAATACCACTAGTATGTATTAATTGTATATTAATTATTGACGTGGACAGCAGACACCTCAAGGCACGGGAGCAGTACCACAAATGCTGCCTATGCATGATCCTGAGAATCCGCTGGGAAGATGCACCAATACCAGCATCCTCGAACAGGCCAACATCCCCAGCATAGAGGCACTGACCACCCTTCATTAGCTACAATGGGCTGGGCACATCATCTACATCACTGACACGAGACTCCCCAAGCAGGTGCAAGGGACCACCAATGACAATGATGATGGAATTGCAGTAAATTGTACGGAGGTGTTGGGCATTACCCAGGGATTCATTTGGATGGATATGTGAGAGAAGCAAGAACCGAGTGAAACTGTACTTTGTTGTGTCAGATGATGTGCCTTTGTAATGTGTATCTCAGAAAATCATTGCTTATAACGTGTCTGAGGATTAGCTCCAGTTCTATCCTTACTATAGGTATGAGGACTTTTGGAATATAACACATTGGGATAAGAAGGATGCTCTACCAATTCGAGCAATATGGTTTTGAGTAAAATGAAACAGTTAATAGAAGCAGTCTACTGCTTGGTTTTCAATTATTACTCACTTTAGCTCCAGGACGGCCAATTTCTCCAGGAAGACCAACTGGACCAGCAGGACCCTTAAAGTAATTAAACAAGGTTACATTAGTATCACAGATAAACTGCACGGAACTGACCTGAAGAAGTCATACCTGGCTTGAAACGTTAACTTGAAATGGTTCCACAGCTGAGTTTCTTCAGCATTTTCTGTTTTTGTCTCCAGAAGCAAACCTTCCAAAAGGAATATTTGGTGAAGGATCAGTGAGAAGCTTGTATAACATTCTCAATGTTTGGAAGCCTCCCATATTGGGGAGTATTTTCTGCACATTTAACCAGCAATGACAATGTTAACACACAAGTGATGTTTATTTCTCACAGTTTGGTGTTCAGAAGTATTGTAGGGTTGTATTAAACTTGTTAACCTGGTTATCCTGCCCTTAAAATAGTACGTGGATCTAGTCTCCTACAATACTTCTGAACACCAAACTCTGAGAAATAAACATCACTTGTGTGTTAACATTGTCATTGCTTTTTGAATGATTTGTTCTCTTTTATCCCTAGCTTCCTTTGGCAATTGATTTATAGTCGTCATTAGATTCTTAATTCCAGATATTTATTGAATTCAAATTCAATACTGAATTGACCACCTGCCATAGTGGGATTTGAACCCAGGTTCCCAGAACATTATCTGGGTCTCTGGATTAACAGTCCAGTGCTGATACCACTAGGCCATCACCTCCCCCGTTAAATTAATTGCCCACTTAGCTGTTCAGTCTGCAAGTTTTCTTACATAAAGTCTTTATCTTCCTCAGAAATATAATTCCCAGTTTAGTTTGAGTTACTGGTTATTATGTAGAAATAATTAAAGTAAATTATGCATTATAATAACACCAGAACTGACCACTGTAAAGACTACCTTCTATCCTTTCAATCTGAACTTTTAACCTTACTTTCTACACTTTAATTTTTAGATAATTTGCCATCTACTCAGCTATTTGCCCCCTGACTCTACTTGACCTTTGTCATGAGCTTATTGTCTGGTATCCTCGTGAAGATCTTTTGAAACTCTAACTAAATATAATTCCATTGTCTACTCTGCCTGATGTCCCTCTAAAGAATTTTGACAGGTTAGCTTAGCATAACTTTGTGTCTGGAATCCAGTGATTCTGTCTGATTTGAAAGAGACATCCCACTGGGTACCCAATGTACCAGCAAGCTTCTAATGACAGGCTCTCTCAGTGTATAAAATGACACAGGTTGACATTTTATGTCAAAATAGGTCATAACCCTGCACAATCCAAACAGGTCCAATATATTTGTGGGCGGCACGGTGGCACAGTAGTTAGCACTGCTGCCTCACAGCACCAGAGACCCAGGTTCAATTCCCGACTCAGGCGACTGACTGTGTGGAGTTTGCACATTCTCCCCATGTCTGCGTGGGTTTCCTCCGGGTGCTCCGGTTTCCTCCCACAGTCCAAAGATGTGCAGGTTAGGTAAATTGGTCATGCTAAATTGCCCGTACTGTTAGGTAGGGGTAAATGTAGGGGTAGGGGTATGGGTGGGTTGCGCTTCGGCGGGGCGGTGTGGACTTGTTGGGCCGAAGGGCCTATTTCCACACTGTAAGTAATCTAATCTAATCTAATATGGAATCTGCCAAATGCAAGGGTTGAATTATTTTTGTCCTAACCTTCTCAATTGCCCTGCAATTTTCTCCCTTATTAAATGTATATCCTATTTCCTTTTGAAAAATATTATTGAATCTGCCTCAACTTCCCAATCATTGACATAAAATGGAAATGGAAAAAAAAACATTCAAGAGTGAAATGTCTAGCACCCACTTTCCTTGAAACATGAATTGGAAACTTTACAACTCACACCCACCTAAAACATCTACATGCATCACAACCTTCTCATACCCGATAATAATTAATATTTCTATATATCTGTTACACTTACACGTGGTCCCATGGTTCCAGCCCCCTAAAAACAAACCAGATACAAAAAGTTATTAATTTAATTTCCATTTCAATTTTCACTTTCAATTGATTGTCCAGTAATCTGACCAAATGGACAAAATAGTTAGTAAGACAATGAAAATCCCCCTGGGGTGGGTGGGTCCAGAACGAGAGGGCATAGGTTTAGGGTGAGAGGGGAAAGATATAAAAGGGACCTAAGGGGCACCTTTTTCATGCAGAGGGTGGTGTGTGTATGGAATGAGCTGCCGGAGAAAGTGGTGGAGGCTGGTACAATTACAGCATTTAAAAGGCATCTGGATGTATATATGAATAGGAAGGGTTTAGAGGGATGTGGACCAAGTGCTGGCAAATGGGACTAGATTAGGTTGGGATATCTCGTCGGCATGGACAGGTTGGACCAAAGGGTCCATTTCCGTGCTGTACATCTCTATGACTCTATGAAAGATACAAACAGTACTGCAGGCTATATAATAACCAAAGTCATACTCACTGGTGATCCTGGAAGCCCAGGGAAGCCCAGCTGACCCTGGAAAAGAAAAGAAAATATTTACTGAATACACAAGACAAGTGTAGAGAGGCTGAGGACAGATTGCTGAAAGCAAAATGTATCATGCAAAACCTTGGTTTGTGAAGTGATTCAAAACAGGCAAAGGTTTCCCTCTTTTTATCTTTTCATGCTAATTTTATCCAGTGACATCAACATTAATGAAATGGGCAGAGATGTGAAACACAAAAGCGGTCTTACATAAGACCTGTAATATGGGGAGTGGGCCTCACAGTGAGACCTGTCACAGTGGCATCTGCACCTATATTTATTATAAATCTAAGAATGATGATTAGTGAATGTGAAACCTTTATTGATTTAAGCAGTTTCTTACTGTAACTAGGCCAGACTCAGAGGTCAGTGTAATCTGAGGGTGAATGCAGGGTCTGATACTTTTATGAAAGAAAAAGTGGGCAGCTCGATCAGGAAGAAATAGATGGTGCTGTGAAACTTGCATTTAAAGAGTCCAGTGATTGGCAGAGGCTGGGGATGATGAGAGAGTGGAGCCTGAACAAACTGATAGGATGGTGTGCCATAAAGCTCACATGGATGTAAGGAAGGTGAAGGAAGGGAATGAGATAGAATGTTTATAAGAATAGAAAACTTCCAAACCGCAATAGTAAGGCGACAATGTGGGTGTTGAGCAAAGCAAAGCAGTTTCTCTCGTTGAGAGCCTGTTAAATCAGAGGAAAGGAGCCAACATTTCAATGGCTTCAATATTGATTCAGCCTCATTAGTGAGAACTAAGTTCATCTTTACCACATCCTTCACGCCACTGAAAACAATCCAAACATTATATAGTTAATTCAGCAGTTAATCTTCCAACATGTTAAGAAAGCTTCTGTATTAGCTCCTGCTGGGGCTGCTAATCCATTTGTTATTAATTACTCAGATGAAGAAAAGTCTTAAATTGCACCCTGTAATAATCCTGGGCTCACAGCTGTAATACACTCAGGGGTATGAAGGAAAATACTAAAACTGTCTAATTAAATTTGTTACAGACATTCAGCTCTTTCCAAGGCCTTTTTCACTAATTGGTGCTTTCATCTCTCCCTCCAAAAGCAGTCATTTTAGATGACAGGTAAAGACCAAATTTAAGTATAATTGCCATCTCTCTGTAAAGGTTATATTGCTGAGAAAGGAGGGTTGGTGGACATAATATTTATTTGTATATAACTCCACAAATCAGGAATACCAGAGCCAGAACGTATGCAGTCTATTTAATGACCTGTGTATGAACTCACTCAAGGTTTGCAGCATGATAATTAGACTGTGTCGTCATCAAGTAACAGAGTTACGTTTCTGCAGCAGTCTCACAGGCTATGAAGATGTGGCCATTTCAAAGCAGCACATTATCCGGCCTGCTGTCAGAGCGCTGAGTTAAAATCAGGACATTTTAAAAATCACAATTTGTTCTTTAGGCTGATTCTGATTCTGTAAGATAGTCTGGCACCTGGTCTGTTCTCTATTACACAGACTGTTTAGGTGTATTAGAGGTTAAGGGATGCACGGACACTTGGCTACACTCCTCTGTTTTTCTTCAAAATAAATGCTTCTTTCTGGGAGGCTAGACAAGGTTTTAGTTTAATATCACATCCAAACTGTGGCATCTCTGAGTGCAACACTGCTTCAGTACTGCACTCAAGTGTTACAGAATCATACAGTATGGAAACAGATCCTTCAGTCCAACTAGTTCATGCAGACTGTGTTCCTGAACCAAATTAGTCCTACTAGCCTGCATTTGGCCCATATCCCTCAAACATTTCCTACTCATGTTAGAACATAGAACACAGAACATAGAAAAATACAGCGCAGTACAGGCCCTTTGGCCCTCGATGTTGCGCCGATCCAAGCCCACCTAACCTACACTAGCCCACTATCCTCCATATGCCTATCCAATGCCCGTTTAAATACCCATAAAGAGGGAGAATCCACCACTGCTACTGGCAGGGCATTCCATGAACTCACGACTCGCTGAGTAAAGAATCTATCCCTAACATCTGTCCTATACCTACCACCCCTTAATTTAAAGCTATGCCCCCTCGTAATAGCTGACTCCATACGTGGAAAAAGGTTCTCATGGTCAAGCCTATCTAAACCCCTAATCATCTTGTACACCTCTATCAAGTCACACCTAAACCTTCTATTCTCCAATGAAACAGCCCCAAGTGCCTCAACCTTTCCTCATACGATCTTCCTACCATACCGGGCAACATCGTGGTAAACCTCCTCTGCACCCGTTCCAGTGCCTCCACATCCTTCCTATAGTATGGCGACCAAAACTGCACACAATACTCCAGATGCGGCCACACCAGAGTCTTATACAACTGCAACATGACCTCAGGGCTCCGGAACTGAATTCCTCTACCAATAAAAGCCAGTACGCCATATGCCTTCTTCACCGCACTATTTACCTGGGTGGCAACTTTCAGAGATCTGTGTACATGGACACCAAGATCCCTCTGCTCATCCACACTACCAAGTATCCGACCATTAGCCCAGTACCCCGTCTTTTTGTTACTCTTACCAAAGTGAATCACCTCACACTTACCTACATTGAACTCCATTTGCCACCTTTCTGCCCAGCTCTGCAGCTTATCTATATCCTGCTGTAACCTGACACATCCTTCCTCACTGTCAACAACTCCACCGACTTTCATATCATCCGCAACTTGCTCACCCAACCTTCTAGCCCCTCCTCCAGGTCATTTATAAAAATGACAAACAGCAATGCTCCCAAAACAGATCCTTGCGGAACAACGCTAGTAACGGCACTCCAAGATGAACCTTTACCATCAACTACTACCCTCTGTCTTCTTCCAGCCAGCCAATTCCTAATCCAAACCTCCAACTCACCCTCAATGCCATACCTCCGTATTTTTTGCAGTAGCCTACCATGGGGAACCTTATCAAACGCCTTACTAAAATCCATATACACCACATCTACCCTCGTCTACCTCCTGAGTCACCTTCTCAAAGAATTCAATAAGGTTTGTGAGGCACGACCTGCCCTTCACAAAACCATGCTGACTATCCTTGATCACATTATTCCTATCCAGATGTTCATAAATCCTATCCCTTACAATTCTCTCTAAGACTTTGCCCACAACAGAAGTGAGACTCACCAGCCTATAGTTACTAGGGTTATCCCTGCTCCCCTTCTTGAACAAGGGAACCACATTTGCTAGCCTCCAGTCTACTGGCACTATTCCTGTAGACAACGAGGACATAAAAATCAAGGCCAATGGCTCTGCAATCTCCTCCCTTGCTTCCCAGAGAATCCTAGGATAAATGCCATCAGGCCCAGGGGACTTATCTATTTTCACCCTTTCCAGAATTTCCAACACCTCTTCCCTACATACCTCAAAGCCGTCCATTCTAATTAATTGTGACTCAATATTCACATCGGCAACAATGTCCTGTTCCTGAGTGAATACTGACGAAAAGTATTCATTCAGTGTCTCCCCAATCTCTTCAGCCTCCACACGCAACTTCCCACTACTATCCTTGACTGGACCTATTCCTACCCTAGTCATTCTTTTATTCCTGACATACCTATAGAAAGCTTTTGGGTTTTCCCTAATCCTACCAACTAAGGACTTTTCATGTCCCCTCCTTGCTGCTCTTAGCTCTCTCTTCAGATCCTTCCTGGCTACCTTATAACTCTCAATCGCCCCAATTGAACCTTCACGCCTCATCTTTACATAGGCCGCCCTCTTCCATTTAACAAGGGATTCCAATTCCTTATTAAACCACGGCTTCCTCACACGACCCTTTCCTCCCTGCCTGACAGGTACATACTTATCAAGGACACTCAATAGTTGCTCCTTGAACAAGCTCCACATATCAATTGTGCCCATGCCTTGAAGCCTACTTTTCCAAGCCACACATCCTAGGTCGTGCCTCACCACATCATAATTTCCCTGCCCCCAGCTATAACTCTTGCCCTGCAGTGCACACTTGTCCCTCTCCATCACTAGAGTAAAAGTCACCCAATTGTGGTCATTGTCCCCAAAGTGCTCACCTACCTCCAATTCTAACACCTGGCCTGGTTCGTTACCCAGAACCCAGTATGGCCTCACCTCTTGTTGGTCTGTCTACATATTGTGTCAGGAAACCCTCCTGCACACATTGGACAAACACCGACCCATCTAACGAACTCGAGCTATAGCTTTCCCAGTCAATATCTGGAAAGTTAAAGTCCCCCGTAACAACCACCCTATTACTTTCACTCTTCTCCTGAATCATCCTCACAATCCTTTCTTCTACAATCGCTAGGACTATTAGGAGGCCTGTAGAAAACTCCTAACAGGGTGACCTCACCTTTCCTATTCCTAACTTCAGCCCAAACTACCTCAGATGGAGAGTCTTCATCCATCGTCCTTTCCACCGCTGTAATACTATCTTTGACAAGCAATGCCACACCTCCCCCTCTTTTACCCCCACCTCTGACCCTACTAAAACATTTAAATCCTGGAACCTGCAACAGCCAATCCTGTCCCTGTTCTACCCATGTCTCCGTAATAGCCACAACATCGAAATCCCAGGTACCAACCCATGCTGCAAGTTAGCTACCTTATTTCATATACTTCTTGCATTGAAGTATACACACTTCAAGCCACTTTCCTGTTTACAGGCACCCTCCTTTGAGATTGATGCCATGTTCCTAACCTCCCTACGCTCCAGGTCCTGCACCCTAAAGCTACAGTCTAGGTTCCCATGCCCCTGCAGAGTTAGTTTAAACATCCCCCAAGAGCACTAGCAAACCTCCCCCCCAAGGATACTGGTGCCCCTCAGGTTCAGGTGTAGACCATCCTGTTTTTAGAGGTCCCACCTTCCCCAGAAAGAACCCCAGTTATCCAGATACCGGAATCCCTCCCTCCTGCACCATCCCTGTAGCCACGCATTTAACTCTTCTCTCTCCCTATTCCTCGACTCTCTATCACGTGGCACCGGTAACAAACCAGAGACAACAACTCTGTTTGTTCTAACTCTGAGCTTCCAACCTAGCTCCCTGAAAGCCTGCCTAACATCCTCAGCCCTCCTCCTACCTATGTCGTTGGTGCCAATGTGGACCACGACTTTGGGCTGCTCCCCCTCCCCCTTAAGGACCCGGAAAACACGATCATAGACGTCACGTACCCTTGCACCTGGGAGGCAACATACCAAACGTGAGTCTCTCTCGCCCCCACAGAACCGCCTATCTGTGCCCCGAACTATCGAGTCCCCAATAACTATTGCTCTGCTCTTCTCCACCCTTCCCTTCTGAGCAACAAGGACAGGCTCCGTGCCAGAGGCCTGAACCCCATTGCTTACTCCTGGTAAGTCCCCCCCCCCCCCCCCCACAAGTATCCAAAACGGTATACTTGTTCTTGAGGGGAACGGCCGCAGGGGGTCCCTGCACTGGCTGCTTCCTCCCAGTCCCCCTCACTGTCACCCAAATGTCTTTTAAATGATATAACTGTACCTGTATCTACTACTTCATCGAGCAGGTCATTCCACACATGGACCACTCTTTGTATAAAAAAGTTGCTCCTCATATCCTAATCAAATCTCTCCTCTCACCTTAAAAAATTGCCCCTTAGTACTGAACTCCTCCACCCTAGGGAAAAGACACTTGTTATTCACATTATCTATGCTCCTCATGATTTTATAAATCTCTTAAAGGTCACTCCTCAATATTCTACATTCCAATGAAAAAAGGTCCCATTAACTCAAACTTTCCATTCTTGGCAACATCCTGGTAAATCTTTTCTGAACCCTCTTCAATTTAATAATATCCTTTCTAATGCAGGGCACCCAGAACTGTATACTATGCCAGGAGAGGCCTCACCAACATCCTATACCTCAACATAATGTACCAACTCCTATACTGAAGGGTCTGAGCAATTGATGCCAAACACCTTCTTAAGCACCCTGTCTACATGTGATGCAAATTTATTCCAAATTATGTATCTCTGGTCTACAATACTATCCAGGGTCCTACCATGAATTATATAAACTCTGCCCTTGTTTGTTTTACAAAAATGCAATACCTCACCATTATCAAATCCAAGGTATGTGTTCATGGCTTGGAATTTTAATCAACAGTCGTGTGACTAAGAGGTGAAAGTGCTCCCTACTACGCCAAGGCACTGACTTCAATATGATGCATAGAACAGATAAGGATTTCCCAAACTGAGGGATGTGACCCCCTAGTGGGGTCACCAGATAAAATCTTGGGCTTATGATCTCCTATGCAGCAATGACTGCATGGAGCTACAACCAAGAGCTGTCAGCTGCAAGGCTCTTTAAACTTCACTGCTTTTTTAAAAACAGTGGGAATATACTAAGCTGCCCAAACTTCTGGGCCCGAATTCTGTACTAAAAGGCCTGACTGAGAGCTCAGTTGTTTTTCATTTAAAAGCCCTGTGAATTAGAAAGCTCTCCTACATCCACTGTTCTCACAGATCTCTCACCTTGCCCCTTATACATGAATCCCACCCACTGCATGCTCAAAGGCAAAGCCCCCAATGTCACAGATCTTGGATCTCAACATCTGTGAGCACCAAAATGCTCATAATGAAGACCAATTTTTGAAGCTGTGAATTAGATGGAAAAATCATGGAGATGCACCAAAACAAGCTAGAGAAACAAAACAGAAATTTTTTTCAATGTTAGGTGTAGCTTATTAATTGAGGATCAATAATCCACTCCTGCTGTTTGTGTAGATTAGTGGCACTGATTGGCCGGTTCTTCCCAATATCATTCATCAGTCCTTTATCGCCCCTCTTATCCCCTCCGCCACCCAAACCCACACAAACCTATCAACACACAGATTACACAGTTGGGTTTGAGCAAAATGTACACTTTCATAACAGTTGTCGGGCTCAGAATGCTGTAGGAAGAATGACTCCTTTCAGACTGTGCCAGAGGCAGTACCTAACAGTATAAACTTACTTTCTGAACTGTAGAGTTAGTGTGATGCTTAAACACAAAAAGCAGGCTCTGTCTCAGTGCTTATTATAGTTATACAGGAAGGCAGTACATTCCATCCTCACCACACAGCTGCAAGTGACTTGTCTGCATAATATTGATCGGCACACAAATAAGGGGCCTTTATTCAGACAAAGCAATGGGAAGAGTGATTTAAATGGGCTTCCTTGGCCCTGTGCACTTTGATGAAATTACTGCACCTTGTTTCTTTTTTTGCTTAATTCTCAATCTTACATTTTAAAAGATTTGTTTCATTTTTTCCACTCATTTCAGAATGACTTGCTGGATTCTAGGGAATGAGAGGCAATCCTGCTTATTGAAGTTTTATGATTTTCATTGCTGGCGAACTTCAAGCACTACCACAATTTGTCAGTTATCAAATGTAGAGGAAGGTTATCTCCAGTCTACATTGGTAAAGGTGCATTACTATGTAGGCACTTAGGGAATGGGATTGCTGCAAAGTGATTAAACCAACACAAAACTTTCTTGTATCTCAATGTTTGGCCTTTTCCTCAAGTGAATGGAATACAAAATTAGGGATCTGACACGTCAGTTTGTGCACAACTTTGGTCAATTCCCATTCACAATATGGCATTCAGTTTTGGTTGACAAATTTCAGGCTGGACACATTGGTTTTGGTGGGGATTGTTGAGCATAGATATGGAATTTAAAATAGTCAATTATAAGACAAATTAGATAAACATCGGACTAATTCCTTCAGTTTAGGATCTGTTCAAGGTGTTCAACCTGATAAAAGTATTTTATAGGGTAGATAGTGTGAAATTACCCAATGGGAATCAGGAGGAAAGATCTCCTCTAGTTGGAGTCATACCTGGCACAAAGGAAGGTGGTTGTGCTTGTTGGAGGTCAGTCCTCTCAGTTCCAGTACAATTCTGCAGCAGTGTTCTGACTATTTTTAGCTGTTGCATCAATGGCCTTCCTTTCAGTATAAGGTGAGAAGTGGGGATTATTGCTGATGATTGTGCAATGTTCAGCACCAGTTGTGACTCCTCAGATCCTGAAGCAGTCTGTGTCATTGCAGCAAAACCTGGACATGTCCAAGCTTAGACTGATAAGTGGTATATAACATTTTTGCCATATGAGTGTGATGAAGGTTGAGAACATATCATTATGATTGGGGAACTTGGGTTGTAAAATAAAAATAAATGTGTGTTTTTGGGTTTCAGTTTTGTGAAGGTGACTTTTTTAAAGGATTACAAATTAATTTTTTAAGCAGCGGGTCAAAGAAGCATTTCTAATATGTCATGTGACTTAAGCTAAATGACAAGAGAAACTACCTGATGAGACAATTGGTGAAACAAAAACAGAAAATGCTGGAGTGTCTCAGCAAGTTTGGCAGCATCTGTGGAGAGGAAACAGAGTTAACCTTGTGAGTCCTCAGTTTCAAGTTCTGTAAAGGTCATATCAGACTGTTAATTTTGTTTCTCTCTTTATTGATGCTATCAGATCTGTTGGGTTTCTCCAATATTTTCTGCTTTTATTTCAGATTTCTAGTTTCTGCAATACTTTATTTTTATTTCCTATACATTTGCATAATAAATGTCTGTTCTTTTGTCAAAAGTGCATTGGGAGCACCTTGTGAACATGCCCAATGACTGATCACCCCAGTAGCCAAATTGCAAGGTTAAAAATGGCAGGACATAAATTCAAAGAATTTAAAAGAGACCTGTGAGTCTTCTTGGATGATTGGCGAAAAAGGTGATGCCATTAAACAACAGCAGCCTGGTCTAAGGATGCCACCCAGGTTAGTACCATTGTCATCAAGAGGAAGAATAGCCAGCACTGAAGGAAGGAGCACAGTGACCTTCTCTATTTCACTGGGGTAATTGCCACGCACTCTGCTATCTCACAGTTACTCTGTCCCATCTGTTGCACCCACCTAACAGCAAGGTTCATGCTCTTGTCATTCTCAATATGGCCTACAGTATATTTCCTCACTCACACTCACCACCTCCCCCAACACCACTAATGCTGCATGGCCTTTGCAATGCCCATCCACTCACTTGGGAAACCTCACCACTTTTCAACAACCTGCACCATCTCGAATAGCCATGGCACTCACTTTTAGGCTACCAAACAGTCAAGATAGTGTGAGGAATGGTACTAATCAGAAGATGAGGAAAGCAAATAGCTTTGCCAACATAGTTACCATGGGTGACTTCAATCTGCAAATTGACTGGGTAAATCAACGGAGCACTAAAGGTGTGGAGGATGATTTTCTGGAGTGGGTTAGGAAGGGTTTTTTAGATCAGTATGTTGAAGAGCCAACTGGAGGACATGGTATTTTCAATCTGGTAAAAATAATGAAAAGGGGCTAATTAACAATCTTGTTCGAAAAGAATCTTTACTGATGGATGAACACAATATGACAGATTTTACATTATGTTTGATTATGTTCATTCCCAGGCAAGGATATTACTTTTGAATAAGGGAAATTATGAATACATGCGATACATATTTACTGATTAATGGAAAATCTATTAAAACATGGCTACAGACAGGCAATGCATCATCATTAAAGCACCATTGCATAACTTACAGCAATTATACTTTTTTTCAAGGTGAAAATATTCAAAAAAAATGGTCAACCATTTGGCTAACAAAGGAAATTCAGAATTGTAGCAGATTAAAATAGAAGGTCAGAAATAACAGTAATTTTGAGTGCTGGGAGGTCAATAGAATACAACATTGTAGGACCCAGAAACTGATAAGAGAAGAGAGAATAGAATATGAAGGCAATCTAGCAAACCAAATAAAAGTGGACTGAGAAAACTTCTATAGGAATGTCAAAGGGATTTAACTGAGGAAGGTGAAGTAAATCTCCCAAAACTACAGATCCAGATGGTTAAGGATAGTGAGGAGTTGAAGGAAATTAATATAGGTGCACAATCCTTTATCCAAAATGCGCGGGAATTCCAAAAAGCTGGTTTTTGGAATTCAGAATTTTTCGAATTTCAGAATAAGTGTGTGTTCGATTGTGAAATTTTTAAAAATCTTACCAGAGGAGCAGACTCACTGAGTAAAACGGGCCTTGAAACAGAATTGAGGCCTGCCAGTGCTGGGCCATGCCCATCTACATTGCATCTGAGTAACACACATCGAGTGGGTATGGAGTGAGTCTCTCTCTCACTGCAACCTCCAGGTCATCTCTTCTGCCCTCAAGCTTACTCTTTGCTACCTTCCCCTAGCCCCACCCCCCTCCCACTTATCTCTCCACCCTGGAGGCTCCCTGCTTCCATTCCTGATGAAGGGCTTTTGCCCGAAACGTTGATTTTCCTACTCCTCAGATGCTGCCAGACCTGCTGTGCTTTTCCAGCACCACTCTAATCTAAACTCTGGTTTCCAGCATCTGCAGTCTTCACTTCCGCCGCCTTAACTGTTTGCACGCCAAACAACCTTGTTAATGAGAAAAAAAACTTCACAAAAAACCTTCGGACTTTGGAGCTTTTTGGATTTCGGGATTTCGAATAAAGGGCTGTCTACCTGCATTAGTAAGAAGATAGTACCAGAGACATTAATGGTGGTGAAAGCTGATAAATCCCCAGGACATGACGGTCGACATCCCAGGATGTAGGAGGAAATGGTTTGAGAGAATAGTTGATGCATTGATAACTATCTTTCTAAATTCTATACATTCTGGAATAATTCCTGTGGGCTGGGAGGCAGCAAATGACTCTGTAAGAAGAGAATGAGAGAGAAATAGAGAACTACAGATCTGTTCGCCTTTTGAAAGTAGGTTTTATTTATTAATTCACAAGTGTTGTTAGCAGGGCCAGCATTTTTTGCCCATCCTAGCTGTCCATATTACAGAGGAGGAAGTGCTGGATGTCTTAAAACGCATAAAGGTGGATAAATCACCAGGACCTGATCAGTTGTACCCTAGAACTCTGTGGGAAGCTAGAGAAGTGATTGCTGGGCCACTTGCTGAGATATTTGTATCATCGATAGTCACAGTTGAGGTGCTGAAAGACTGGAGGTTGGCTAACATGGTGCCACTGTTTAAGAAAGGTGGTAAGGACAAGCCAGGAAACTATAGACGAGTGAGCCTGACGTCGGTGGTGGGCAAGTTGTTGGAGGGAGTCCTGAGGGACAGGATGTACATGTATTTGGAAAGGCAAGGACTTATTAGGGATAGTCAACATGGCTTTGTGCGTGGGAAATCATGTCTCACAAACTTGATTGAGTTTTTTGAAGAAGGAACAAAGAGGATTGATGAGGGCAGAGCGGTAGATGTGATCCATATAGACTTCAGTAAGGCGTTTGACAAGGTTCCCCATGGGATTTATCCACCTTTATGCATTTCAAGACATCCAGTACTTCCTCCTCTGTAATATGGACATTTTGCAAGGTGTCATCATCTATTTCCCTACATTCTATATCTCCCATATCCTTTTCCACAGTAAATACTGATGCAAAATATTCGTTTAGTATCTCCCCCATTATCTGCGGCTCCACACAAAGGCCGCCTTGTTGATCTTTGAGGGTCCCTATTCTCTCCCTAGTTACCCTTTTGATCTTAATATATTTGTAAAATCCCTTTGGATTCTCCTTAATTCTTTTTGCCAAAGTTATCTCATGTCCCCTTTTTGCCCTCCTGATTTCCCTCTTAGATCTCACGGAATACAGGGAGAACTAGCCATTTGGATACAGATCTGGCTCAAAGTTAGAAGACAGAGGGTGGTGGTGGAGGGTTGTTTTTCAGACTGGAGGCCTGTGACCAGTGGAGTGCCACAAGGATTGGTGCTGGGTTCTCTACATTTTGTCATTTACATAAATGATTTGGATGCGAGCATAAGAGGTATCATTAGTAAGTTTGCAGATTACACCAGAACCTTGACCAAATGGACCAATGGGCCGAGAAGTGGCAGATGGAGTTTAATTCAGATAAATGTGAGGTTCTGCATTTTGGGAAAGCAAATCTTAGCTGGACTTATACACTTAATCCCTACGCTCTTGGATTAATGAGTTCAACACGCGGTGTGACATCGAACAATTCTTCCGCCGCCTTCGCCTCCGTGCCTACTTCTTTAACCAAGACTCTCGCCCACCCTCTGACGACCCCTTCTCCCGCCTCCAACACACCCCATCCACCTGGACATCCCGTGCTGGCCTCCTACCTGCCCTCGACCTCTTCATAGCCAACTGCTGCCGCGATATTAACTGCCACCTGAACTCCCCCACCCCTCTCACCCACTCCAACCTCTCACCCTCGGAACGTGCAGCCCTCCAATCCCTCCGTTCCAACCCCAACCTTACTATCAAACCAGCAGACAAGGGAGGCGCGGTAGTAGTTTGGCGCACCGACCTCTACACCGCTGAGGCCAAACGCCAGCTCGCAGATACCTCCTCCGACCGTCCCCTTGACCATGACCCCACCCCCCACCACCAAACCATCATCTCCCAGACCATCCATAACCTCATCACCTCAGGGGACCTCCCATCCACCGCCTCCAACCTCATAGTCCCACAACCCCGCACCGCCCGCTTCTACCTCCTGCCCAAAATCCACAAACCTGACTGCCCCGGCCGACCCATTGTCTCCGCCTGCTCCTGCCCCACCGAACTCATCTCTGCATACCTTGACACCGTCCTGTCCCCCTTAGTCCAAGAACTCCCCACCTACGTTCGGGACACCACCCATGCCCTCCACCTGCTCCATGATTTTCGCTTCCCCGGTCCCCAACGCCTTATTTTCACCATGGACATCCAGTCCCTGTACACCTCCATCCCCCATCACGAAGGACTCAAAGCCCTCCGCTTCTTTCTTTCCCGCCGTACCGACCAGTACCCTTCCACTGACACCCTCCTTCGACTGACTGAACTGGTCCTCACCCTGAACAACTTCTCTTTCCAATCCTCCCACTTCCTCCAAACGAAAGGAATAGCCATGGGCACCCGCATGGGCCCCAGCTATGCCTGCCTCTTCGTAGGATATGTGGAACAATCCATCTTCCGCAACTACACTGGCCCCACCACCAACCTTTTCCTCCGCTACATCGATGACTGTATCGGCGCCGCCTCGTGCTCCCACGAGGAGGTTGAACAGTTCATCCACTTCACCAACACCTTCCACCCCGACCTCAAATTCACCTGGACAGTCTCAGATTCCTCCCTCCCCTTCCTCGACCTTTCTATTTCTATCTCAGGCGACCGAATCAACACGGACATCTACTACAAACCAACCGACTCTCACAGCTACCTGGACTACACCTCCTCCCATCCTGCCCCCTGTAAAAACGCCATCCCATTCTCCCAATTCCTTCGACTCCGCCGCATCTGCTCCCAGGAGGACCAGTTCCAAAAACGCACATCCCAGATGGCCTCCTTCTTCAAGGACCGCAATTTCCCCCCCCAACGTGGTCGACGATGCCCTCCACCGCATCTCTTCCACTACCCGCTCCTCCGCCCCTGAGTCCTGCCCCTCCAACCGCCACCAGGACAGAACCCCACTGGTCCTCACCTACCACTCCACCAATCTCCATGTTCAGCGCATCATCCGCCGTCATTTCCGCCACCTCCAAACAGACCCCAGCACCAAGGATATATTTCCCTCCCCTCCCCTATCAGCATTCCGTAAAGACCACTCCCTCCGTGACTCCCTCGTCAGGTCCACACCCCCCACCAACCCAACCTCCACTCCCGGCACCTTCCCCTGCAACCGCAGGAAGTGCAAGACTTGCGCCCACACCTCCCCCCTCACCTCCCTCCAAGGCCCCAAAGGAAACTTCCATATCCGCCACAGATTCACCTGCACCTCCACACACATCATCTATTGCATCCTCTGCACCCGATGTGGCCTCCTCTATATTGGGGAGACAGGCCGGCTACTTGCAGAGCGTTTCAGAGAACACCTCTGGGACACCCGGACCAACCAATCCAACCACCCTGTGGCTCAACATTTCAATTCCCCCTCCCACTCCACCAAGGATATGCAGGTCTTTGGACTCCTCCATCGCCAGACCACAACAAAATGACGGTTGGAGGAAGAGCGCCTCATCTTCCGCCTAGGAACCCTCCAACCACAAGGGATGAACTCGGATTTCACCAGTTTCCTCATTTCCCCTCCCCCCACCTTGTCTCAGTCTAATCCATCAAATTCAGCACCGCCTTCCTAACCTGCAATCTTCTTCCCGACCTCTCCGCCCCCACCCCAGTCTGACCTATCACCCTCACCTTGACCGCTTTCCACCTATCACATTTCCGACGCCCCTCCCCCAAGTCCCTCCTCCCTACCTTTTATCTTAGCCTGCTGGACAAACTTTCCTCATTCCTGAAGAAGGGCTTATGCCCGAAACATCGATTCTCCTGTTCCCTGGATGTTGCCTGACCTGCTGTGCTTTTCCAGCAACACATTTTCAGCTCTGATCTCCAGCATCTGCAGACCTCACTTTCTCCTTATACACTTAATGATAAGGTCCTAGGGAGTGTTGCTGAACAAAGAGACCTTGAAGTGCAGGTTCATAGCTCCTTGAAAGTGGAGTCATAGGTAGATAGGATAGTGAAGAAGGCGTTTGGTATGCTTTCTTTTATTGGTCAGAGTACTGATTACAGGAGTTGGGAGGTCATGTTGCAGTTGTACAGGACATGGGTTAGGCCACTGTGGAATAATGTGTGCAATTCTGGTCTCCTTCCTATCGAAAAGATTTTGTGAAACCTGAAAGGGTTCAGAAAAGATTTCCAAGAATGTTGCCAGGGTTGGAGGATTTGAGCTACAGGGAGAGTCTGAACAGGCTGGGGCTATTTTCCCTGGAGCGTCAGAGGCTGAGGGGTGACCTAATTGAGGTTTACAAAATTATGAGGGGCATGGATAGGATAAATAGACAAAGTATTTTCCCTGGGGTCAGAGAGTCTAGAACCTGCGAGAGAGGGGCATACACCTGCTCTCCATCACCCTAGCTCTGGTCCTTTATTCAAAAAAAGAGGGAGATAGAAAGCACAAACTACAGACCAGTTATCTTAACATATGTCATAGGAAAATGTTAGAAGCTATCATTAAAGACATTAAAACAGGGCACTTGGATACATTTGAGGTTATCAGGCAGAGCCAACATGTTGTGATTCCTGAAGAAGGGCTTTTGCCTGAAATGTCGATTTCAAAGCTCCTTGGATGCTGCCTGAACTGCTGTGCTCTTCCAGCACCACTAATCCAGAATCTGGTTTTCAGCATCTGCAGTCATTGTTTTTACCTCCATGGTTTGTCAAAAAGCAATCCAAATAAACTAACAAAATCAAAACAAAGAACAGCAGATACTGGAAATCTGAAACAGAAACAGAAATTGCTGGAGAAATTCAGCAGGTCTGGCAGCATCTGATGATGTGGAGCATCAGAAGAAGGGTCACTGGACTTGAAATGTTAACTATCTCTCCAGCAATTTCTGTTTTTATTTATGCTTAACTAATTTATTGGAGTTCTTTCAAGAAGTAACTTGTGCTATTGATGAAAAGGAACCAGGGGATGTATTGTATTTAGATTTTTGTATTTGATAAAGGGTATTGTGGAAAATAAAAGCTCATGTTGTAGGGGATAACCTATTGGCATGGCTAGTTGATCAGCTGGCAAACTGGAGACAGTGCATAGGAATCAGGCTGGCAGGATATCAGGAGTGGTGTGCCAGAAGGGTTGGTGCTAGGACCTCAACTTTTATAATTTAAACAAATGGTTTGGATGAAGGGATAGATAGCATTGTAACTACATTTGCTGATGACAGAAAGATAGGTAGGAAACTGAATTGTGAAGAGCACATTGGAATCTCAAAAAGATATAGATAGTTTAAGTGACTGGGCAAAGATCTGGCAAATGGAATACCATGTGGCAAAGTGTGGAATTGCCCATTTTGGCAGAAAAATACAAAATAAGCATATTATCTAAATGATGAGAGGTTGCACAGCTCTGAGACACAGAAGGATCTGGGTGTCCTTGTGCATAAATCACTGAAGGTTAGTATGCAGGTACAGCAAGTAATTTGGGAAGTTAATAGAATGTCATGTTTTATTACAATTGGAATTAAAAGCAAGAGTTATGCTTCACTTATACAGGGCACTGGTGAGACCACATCATAGATTCATAGAATCCCTACATTCAGCCCATCGAATCCACACCAACCCTCTGAAGAGCACCCCACCTGACTCACCCCATCACTGTAAACCTGCATTCCCTGTAGCTAACCCACCTCACCCACACATCCATGTGCCAATCCACTTCAAGTGCACATCTTTGGACTGTGGAAAGAAACCATAGGACATGGAGTAAACTCACAAAGACACAGAGAGAATGTGCAAACTCCACACAGACAGTTGTCCAAGGGTGGAATCAAATATGGGTCGCTGGTGCTATGAGGCAGCATTGCTGACCAGTGAGCCATCATGCCACCCATCTGCAGTACTGTGTACAGTTCTGGTCAGTGTACTTAGGGAAGGATGTTAACATGGTGGAAACAGTTCAGAGAAGGTTTACTAGAATAATACCTGGAATGAGCAGATTGTTTTATGAGGAAAGGCTAGGCAGGGTAGGCATATATTTTGTGAAGTTTGGAAGAGTCAGAGGTGACTTAATTGAAACTTAACAGATCCTGAGAGAATTTGACCAGGTGGATATGGAAAGGATACTTTCTCTTGTGAGAGAACATAGAACTAGAGATCATAGTTTAAAAATAAGGGGTCGTCCATTTAAGGCAAAAATGAAGAAACATTTTTTCTCTCAGAGGGTCACGAGTCATTGGAATCCGCTTTTTCAAAAGGCAGTGGATGTAGAATCTTTAAATATTTTTAAGGCACAGGTAGGTAGATTCTTGATTTCCAAGGGGGATAAAATGACATTGGGGATATGCAGAAATAAAGCACAGAGGTTAAACTTAGATCTGCCATGATCTTACTGAGTGGCAGAACGGGCATTCCAGGCCGAGTGGCCTACTCATGTTCCTTGTTCGTATATTCATTTGTTAGTGAGATGTAGCAGTTCCTAATGATTTGTCAAGTTTTCCATAATTCTTTCAAGGGATTTGGGCACCACTGACACATTTGTTACGCTTCCCTAAGTGCCCTAAAACTAACTTATTTTTAGGGCATCGATAAGGGTTGTTAAGAGTCAACCACGTTGTGGCCAACCATTTAGGTATGGGATGTGATTTCCTCAAATTTCAAAAGCAGCAATTACTGTATTAGAAGCTGATGCATTATTTTGGAGCTTTGAGGGGGAAAAAGATCAAAACAATAGCACTTTTAAAAGGAGGAAGACAGACAAAGGCAGGAGAACATGGTCAGAGAAAGAAACCAATATTGCTGTTGGAAACATCAGTGAATCTGCATAGTTACTGCCTTGGTTGTTTGAGTTCAAGTATCTCTGGACATTGGAATGTGTCTAAGAAAAATTAACAAACAGCTGACCTTGGAGGAACCTGTTTGGGAGAGTTCAGAGCATGGGAGAAGCTAAGTGTATAGTTTTTATGTGTAACCTGCAATAGCAAGTAGATTCGATTAGATTCCCTACAACGTGGAAACAGGTCCTTTGGCCCAACAAGTCCACACCGACCCTTCGAAGAGTAACCCACCAGGACCCATTTCCCCTCTGACTAATGCACCTAACACTATGTGCTATTTAACATGGCCAATTCACCTGACCTGCACATCTTTGTGACTGTGGGAGGAAACCAGAGCACCCAGAGGAAACACACGCAGACACGGGGAGAGTGTTTGACTCCACACAGGCAGTCACCCAAGGCTGGAATCGAACCTGGGACCCTGCTGTGAGGCAGCAGTGCTAACCACTGAGCCACCGTGCCGCCAGTAGAGTGAGATTTTTTTTTGTTTACATGTCTTATTGAGATCTGTCTCTTGATTAAAATTTAAAAATATAAAACTTAGATACTAAGTTAGCCTGGAGCAGTGTTTTTTAGTGCAATAAGATGGTGCTATTTTCTGGGTCTGTAGATTGTTAAGGAGCAAAGATGGCCTTCAGAGAGTGATGTGGTCTTCCTGTCAGATGTGGGATATTAGGGAGAATTTCCATGTTACTGATTATCATCTCTGCAGGAAGTGTCTTTGGTTGCAAATCCTATCAGATTTCATGAATTGGTTGGAATGTCAGTGAGAGACAGTAAGGAATTTACAGGAACTAGGGGCCATGATGGATAGCAGTTGTAGAACAAAGATAATTACAGCACACGAACAGGCCCTTCAGCCCTCCAGGCCTGTGCTGATCTAGATCCTCTATCTCAACCTGCCTTCTATTTTTTAAGAATCTGTATCCCTCTGCTCCCTGCCCATTCATGTATCAGTCTGGATACATCTTAAATGACGCTACTGTCCAGTCTCAACCACCTCCTCTGGCAACGCATTCCAGGCACCCACTATCTTCTACATAAAGAACCTTCCACGCATATCTCCCTTAAACTTCTCCCCTCTCACCTTGAACTCAAGACCCCTAGTAACTGAATCCCCACTCTGGGAAAAAGCTTCTTGCGATCCATCCTGTCTATATCTCTCGTGATTCTGTAGACCTCAATCATGTACCCCCCTTACCTTTCTAATGAAAATAATCCTAACCTACTCAACCTATCTTTATAGCTAGTGCCCTCCATACCAGGCAACATCCTGGTGAACCTTCTCTGCACCCTCTCCAAGGCATCCACATCCTTTTGATAATATGGCGACCAGGACTGTATGCAGTATTCCAAATGTGTCCGAACCAAAGTCTTGTGCAACAGTAACATGACCTGCCAACTCTTGTAATCAATATCCTGCCCAACAAAGGAAAGCATGCTGTTTGCTTTCTTGACCACTCTACTGACCTGCGTTGCCACCTTCAGGGAACAATGGACCTGAACACCCACATTTCTCTGGACATCAATTTTCCCCAGAATGTTTCCATTTACTGTATAGCTGACTCTTGAATTAGATCTTCCAAAATGCATCACCTCACATTTCCCTGGATTGAACTCCATCTACCATTTCTCCGCCCGAATCTCTGATCTATCTATATTCTGCTGTATTCTCTGACAGTCCGATTCACTATCTGCTACTCCATCAATCTTAATATCATCTTCAAACCTACTAATCAGATCACCCATATCTTCTTTCAGATCATTTATGTAAATCACAAATAACAGTGGTCCCAGCACAGATCCCTGTGAAGCATCACTGATCGCAGCTCTCCATTTTGAGAAACTCCCTTCCACTACTACTCTCTGCCTCCTGTTACCCAGCCAGTTCTTTACACATCTAGCTAGTACAGAGGAAACTCAATTACCTAGCATTTGCTTATCTGAATTTCAGATTATCTATGATGGAAATGTGTTGCTGGAAAAGCGCAGCAGGTCAGGCAGCATCTAGGGAACAGGAGAATCGACGTTTCGGGCATTAGCCCTTCTTCAGGAATGAGGAAAGTTGGTCCAGCAGGCTAAGATAAAAGATAGGGAGGAGGGACTTGGGGGAGGGGCGTCGGAAATGTGATAGGTGGAAAGAGGTCAAGGTGAGGGTGATAGGTCAGACTGGGGTGGGGGCGGAGAGGTCAGGAAGAAGATTGCAGGTTAGGAAGGCGGTGCTGAATTTGATGGATTAGACTGAGACAGGCTGGGGGGGGAGGGGAAATGAGGAAACTGGTGAAATCCGAGTTCATCCCTTGTGGTTGGAGGGTTCCTAGCCGGAAGATGAGGCGTTCTTCTTCCAACCGTCGTTTCGCTGTGGTCTGACGATGGAGGAGTCCAAAGACCTGCATATCCTTGGTGGAGTGGGAGGGGGAATTGAAATGTTGAGCTACAGGGTGGTTGGGTTTTTTGGTCCGGGTGTCCCAGAGGTGTTCTCTGAAACGCTCCGCAAGTAGCCGGCCTGTCTCCCCAATATAGAGGAGGCCACATCGGGTGCAAAGGATGCAATAGATGATATGTGTGGAAGTACAGGTGAATCTGTGGCGGATATGGAAGTTTCCTTTGGGGCCTTGGAGGGAGGTGAGGGGGGAGGTGTGGGCGCAAGTCTTGCACCTCCTGCGGTTGCAGGGGAAGGTGCCGGGAGTGGAGGTTGGGTTGGTGGGGGGTGTGGATCTGACGAGGGAGTCACGGAGGGAGTGGTCTTTACAGAATGCTGATAGGGGAGGGGAGGGAAATATATCCCTGGTGGTGGGGTCCGTTTGGAGGTGGCGGAAATGGCGGCGGATGATGCGCTGTACATGGAGGTTAGTGGGGTGGTAGGTGAGGACCAGTGGGGTTCTGTCCTGGTGGCGGTTGGAGGGGCGGGGTTCAAGGGCGGAGGATCGGGAAGTGGAAGAGATGCGGTGGAGGGCATCGTCGATCACGTCGGGGGGGAAATTGCGGTCCTTGAAGAAGGAGGCCATCTGGGATGTGCGTTTTTGGAACTGGTCCTCCTGGGAGCAGATGCGGCGGAGTCGAAGGAATTGGGAGAATGGGATGGCGTTTTTACAGGGGGCAGGATGGGAGGAGGTGTAGTCCAGGTAGCTGTGGGAGTCGGTTGGTTTGTAGTAGATGTCCGTGTTGATTCGGTCGCCTGAGATAGAAATAGAAAGGTCGAGGAAGGGGAGGGAGGAATCTGAGACTGTCCAGGTGAATTTGAGGTCGGGGTGGAAGGTGTTGGTGAAGTGGATGAACTGTTCAACCTCCTCGTGGGAGCACGAGGCGGCGCCGATACAGTCATCGATGTAGCGGAGGAAAAGGTGGGGGGTGGGGCCAGTGTAGTTCCGGAAGATGGATTGTTCCACATATCCTACGAAGAGGCAGGCATAGCTGGGGCCCATGCGGGTGCCCATGGCTACTCCTTTCGTTTGGAGGAAGTGGGAGGATTGGAAAGAGAGGTTGTTCAGAGTGAGGACCAGTTCAGTCAGTCGAAGGAGGGTGTCTGTGGAAGGGTACTGGTCGGTACGACGGGAAAGAAAGAAGCGGAGGGCTTTGAGTCCTTCGTGATGGGGGATGGAGGTGTACAGGGACTGGATGTCCATGGTGAAAATAAGGCGTTGGGGACCGGGGAAGCGAAAATCATGGAGCAGGTGGAGGGCATGGGTGGTGTCCCGAACGTAGGTGGGGAATTCTTGGACTAAGGGGGACAGGACGGTGTCAAGGTATGCGGAGATGTGTTCGGTGGGGCAGGAGCAGGCGGAGACAATGGGTCGGCCGGGGCAGTCAGGTTTGTGGATTTTGGGCAGGAGGTAGAAGCGGGAGGTGCGGGGTTGTGGGACTATGAGGTTGGAGGCGGTGGATGGGAGATCCCCCGAGGTGATGAGGTTATGGACGGTCTGGGAGATGATGGTTTGGTGGTGGGGGGTGGGGTCATGGTCAAGGGGGCAGTAGGAGGAGGTATCTGCGAGCTGGCGTTTGGCCTCAGCGGTGTAGAGGTCGGTGCGCCAAACTACTACCGCGCCTCCCTTGTCTGCTGGTTTGATAGTGAGGTTGGGGTTGGAACGGAGGGAGTGGAGGGCTGCGCGTTCCGAGGGTGAGAGTTTGGAGTGGGTGAGAGGGGTGGGGGAGTTCAGGTGGCGGTTAATATCGCGGCGGCAGTTGGCTATGCAGAGGTCGAGGGCAGGTAGGAGGCCAGCACGGGGTGTCCAGGTGGATGGGGTGTGTTGGAGGCGGGAGAACGGGTCGTCAGAGGGTGGGCGGGAGTCTTGGTTAAAGAAGTAGGCGCGGAGGCGAAGGCGGCGGAAGAATTGTTCGATGTCACGCCGCGTGTTGAATTCATCAATCCGGGAGCGTAGGGGAATGAAGGTGAGGCCTCTGCTGAGGACTGATCACATCTCCTTTCAGATTATCTAGACAAGATTGCAAGATCCTGATGCTTGGCTAAATTGCGTTATCCGGCATTCGATTATCCAAACATTTGGTTATCCGAACAAAATACTCCCCACTCATGTTGTTCGGATAATCAAAGTTCCTCTGCACACCCTGGACATCATGCAACTTCTCTTTCTCCATTAGCCGACCGTGGGGAACCTTATCAAACACCTTACTGAAGTCCATGTATATGATATCTATAGCCCTTCCATGATCAATCAACTTTGTCACTTCCACAGAGAATTCTATTAAGTTGGTAAGCTATGAACTTCCCTGCACAAAACCATGTTGATTATCACGGATTAGCCCACTTTCTTCCAAATGGGAATAGATCCTATCCATAAGTATCTTCTCCAGCAGCTTCCCTACCACTGACATCAGGCTCGCTGATCTATAATTACCTAGATTATCCCTGTTACCCTTCTTAAGTAAGGGGACAACATTAGCATTTGTCCAGTCCTCCGGGACCTCATCTGCGTTCAAGGATGCTGTTAAGGCCCCAGCTATTTACTCTTTCACTTCCCTCAGTAAACTGGGATTAATCCCATCTGAACCTGGAGACTTGTCCACCTTAATGCCTTTTAGAATACCCAACATTTCCTCCCTCCTTGACCTAGAGTAATCAAACATCTATCCCTAAAGCTCAATATCCATCATGTCCCTCTCCTCAATGAATACCGAACCAAAGTATTCATTAAGAATCTCATCCATTTTCTCTGACTCCACGCATAACTTTCCTCCTTTGTCCTTCAGTGGGCCAATCATTTCTCTAGTTATCCTCTTGCTCCTTATATATGAACAAAAGGCTTCGGGGCATTCCTAAACCATGTTTGCTAAAGATATTTCATGGTGTACGGAATGAGCTGCCAGAGGAAGTGGTGGAGGCTAGTACAATTGCAACATTTAAAAGGCATCTGGAAGGGTATATGAATAGGAAGGGTTTGGAGGATATGGGCCGGGTGATGGCAGGTGGGACTAGATTGGGTTGGGCTATCTGGTTGGCATGGACAAATTGGGCCAAAGGATCTGTTTCCATGCTGTACATCTCTATGACTCTATGACTCTGTGACCTCTTTTAGCCCTCTTAATTACTTGTTTCAGATTGGTACTACATTCCCAATATTCTTCCAAAGCTTTGTCTGTTTTCAGTCGCCTAGACTTCATGTATGCTTCCTTTTTCCTCTTAGCTAGTCTCACAATTTCACCTGTCACCCATGGTTCCCTAATCTTGCCATTTCTATCCCTCATTTTCACAAGGACATGTCTGCCCTGCACTCTAATCAACCCCTCTTTAAAAGCCTCCCACATATCAAACAGCTGCTTCCAATCTACTTTCCCCAGCTCCTGCTGAATTTTGCTTTAGTTGGCCTTCCCCCAGTTTAGCATTCTTTCTTTAGGACCACTCTCGCCTTTGTCCATGAGTATTCTAAAACTTACAGAATTGTGATCACTATTTCCAAAGTAATCCCCACTGAAACTTCAACCACGTGGCCGGGCTCGTTCCCCAACACCAGGTCCAGTGTGTTCCCTTCCTGAATTGGCTAATTTACATACTGCTCTATAAAACCCTTCTGGATGCTTCTCACAAGTTCTGCCCCATCTCGACTTCTAACACTAAGTGAATCCCACTCTTTCCCTTAGTTACATTGAGTTCATGATCTAGTTCCTTATAAGCCTTTAGTTACTATCTCCTTACTATCCATTAACCTCCTCATTTGGTTCCCATCCCCCTGCCACATTAGCTTAAACCCTCCAAAACAGCATTAGCAAAAGCATCCCCAAGGACATTAATTCCAGTCCGGCCCAGGTATAGACCGTCCAATTTGTAGTAAAACCAGAACTGGTCCCAATGTCCAAAAATCTAAACCCCTGCCTCTTGCACTATCCCTCAAGCCACATACTCATCCATTCTTTCATTTCTACTCTGACAAATACATGGCACTTGTAGCAATCCTGAGATCACTACTCTGAGGTCCTACTTTTTAACTTGGCTCCTAACTTCCTAATATACCATTATACCATTCAGGGGTCATCTTTTTCAACTATAGAACTGCCTATCTACTCCCCTTACAATTGAATCCCTTCTGACTATAGCCCTTCCACTCTTTTCCTGCCCTTCTGTACATCAGAGCCAGCCATGGTGCCATGAACCTGGCTACTGCTGCCTTCTCCTGGTGAGCCAACTCCCCCAATTGTATCCAAAACAGTATACCTGTTTTGGAGGGAGATGACCACAGGGGACACCTGTACTGCCTTCCTGCTCTTTCTCTGTCTTTTGGTCACCCATTCCCTTTCTCGCTCAGCAAACCTAATCTGCAGTGTGACCAATTCACTAAATGTGCTATCCACAACCACCTCAGCATTGCGTTTGCTCCAAAGTGAGTCCATCCGCAGCTCCAGAGCCATCATGCGGTCTAACGAGAGCTGCAGCTGGACACACTTCCTGCACGTGAAGGAGCCAGGGACATCAGCTGTGTCCCTGAGCTCCGTCATTGAGCAAGAGGAACATTACTCGGGTCTGGGATCTCCTGCCATTTTCTAATCTTAAGATTCATCTTAGGAAGGGAGAAAACCCGCAGATACAGTCAGGTAGATGGGTTATCTCCAGGAAAGGTAGGAGAGGTAGGCAGGTAGTGCAGGAGTCTCCTGTGGCTATCCCCATGTCAAACAAGTATGCTGTTTTGGAAAATGTAGAGGGTGATCGACTGTCAGACGAATGTAGCACTGACAGCCAAGTTTCTGGAACAGAAATTGGCTCAAATGTAACGAAGAGTATATCAGGTTACAAGCAATCGACTTTGATAGGGGACACTCTAATGAGAGGCACAGACAGATGTTGCTGCAGCTGCAGCAAAAACTCAGAATGGTGTGCTGTGTCGCTGGTGCCAGGATCAAGGATGTCTTAGAGAGGGTGCAGAATGTTCTCAAAGGGGAGGGGGACCAGCAGGAGGTCATTGTACACATTGGAACTAACAAAATAGGAAGGGAAAAGGATGAGATTCTGAAGGGAGAATATAGAAATTTAAGCAGGAATTTAGAAAGGAGGTCCTCGAGGGTAGCAATATCAGGATTACTCCTGATGCTCCAAATTAGTGAGGATAGGAATAGGAGGATAGAGCAGATGAATGCATGGCTGAGGAGCTGGTGCAGGGGAGAAGAGTTCACATTTTGGATCACTGGAATCTCTTCTGGGGTAGAAGTGAACTATATAAGAGGGACAATTGCAATTGAATTGGAAGGAGACTAATATACTAATTTACAGGGGGATTTGCTAGAGCTGCTCGGGAGGATTTAAACTAGTAAGGTGGAGGTGGGGTTGGGGGGGGGGTTGAGACCCAGGGAGATAGTGAGGAAGGATATCAATCTGAGACTGGTACTGTTGGGAAAAGGTGCAAATTAAATAGTCAGGGCAGGCAGAAACAAATCACAGAATGAGGGAGGACTGATAATTTAAACTGCATTTATTTCAACGCAAGAGGCCTAACAGGGAAGGCAGATGAACTCAGGGCATGGTTAGGAACATGGGACTAGGATATCATAGCAATTATAGAGACATGGCTCAGGGATAGACAGACTGGCAGCTTAATGTTCCAGGATACAAATGCTACAGGAAGACTAGAAAGGGAGGCAAGAGAGGAGGGGAAGTGGTATTTTGGATAAGAGATAACATTACAATTGTACTTAGGGAGGATATTCCTGAAAAACATCCATGGACATTATTAGGGTGGAACTGAGAAATAGGAAAGGGATTATTACCTTATAGGGATTGTATTAAATAACACCCAATAGTCAGCAGGAAATTGAGAAACAAATTTGTAAGAAGATCTCAGTTATCTGAAAGAACAATAGGGTTGTTATGGTAAGGGAATATAACTTCCCAAACATCGACTGGGACTGCCATAGTGTTAAGGGTTTCGATGGAGAGGAATCTGTCAAATGTGTACAAGACAATTTTCTGATTTACTATGTGGATGTACCCACTGAGAAGGTGCAAAACCCGAGCTACTCTTGGGAAATAAGGCAGAGCAAGTGACTGAGGTGTAAGTGGGAAGCACTGTAGGGCCAGCAACCATAATTGTTCTTACAGACAGATCGGATTTAAAAGTTTAAGTTCTAAATTGGAGGAAGGTCAATTTTTATGATGTAAGGCAAGAACTGCCTTGTGGCAGCATGATGGCTCAGTGGTTAGCACTACTGCCTCATTGCGCCAAGGACCTGGGTTCGATTCCACCCTCGGGCGACTGTCTGTGTGGAGTTTGCATATTCTCCTCGTGTTTCCTCCGGGTGCTCTGGCTTCCGCCCACAATCCAAAGATGTACAGATTAGGCGAATTGCCCATAGTGTTCAGAGATGTGTAGGTTAGGTGCCTTAGTCTGAAGTAAATGTAGAGTAGTAGGTTAGGGAAATTGGTCTGGGTGGGTTACTCTTTGGAGGGTTGGTATGGACTTGTTGGGCTGAAGGACCTGTTCCATACTGTAGGGATTCTATGATATTCTATGAACTTTCAAAAGTTGATTGAGAGCGTATGTTCGCAGGTAAAGGGACGGCTGTAAAGTGGAAAGCCTTCAGAAATGAGATAACAAGAGTCCAGAAACAGTACATTCCTGGTAGGGTGAAAGGCAAGGCCAGTAATTGTAGGGAATGTTGGATCACTAGAGAAATTGAAGTTTTGGTTCAGAAGAGGAAAGAAGCATATGTCAGGTATAGACAGCAAAGATCAAGTGATACTTACAAAAGTATAAAGGCAGTAGGAGTAATCTTAAGAGAGCAATCAGGAGGGCAAAGAAGGGATATGAGATAGCTTTGGCAAATAGGATTGAGGAGAATCAAAACTTAAGGGTAATTAGGGAGAAAATAGGGCCCCTCAAAGATCAGCAAGGCAGCCTTTGTGTGGAATCGTAGGAGATGGGGGAGATATTAAATGACTATTTTGCACTAGCATTTACTATGGAGAAGGGCACGAAAGATGTAGAATGTGGGAAACTAGATAGTGACATCTTGAAAAATAACCATATTACAAAGGAAGAAGTGCTGGATGTCATAAAACATATAAAGGTGAATAAATGCCCAGAACCCAATCAGGTGTACCCTAGAACTCTGTGGGAAGCTACAGAAGTGATTGCTGCGCCCCTTGCTGAGATATCTGTATCATCGATAGTCACAGGTGATATGCCAGAAGACTGGAGATTGGCTAGCATGGTGCCACTATTTAAGAAAGGTGGTAAGGAAGCCAGGGAACTATAGACCGGTGAGCCTGACATTGGTGGCGGACAAGTTTGATAGAATCATTATAGAATCCTGACAGTGCGGAAACAGGTCATTTGGCCCAACAAGTTGACACTGACCCGCCGAAGAGTATCCCACCCAAACATGTTACCCTTACCTATTAATATACATTTCTCCTAACTAACGCACCCAGACTGCACGTCCTTCAACACTATGGGTAATGTAGCATGGCCAGTTCTCCTAACCTGCCCATCTTTGGACTGTAGGAGGAAACCGGAGCACTCTCAGACATGGGGAGAATGTGCAAACTCCACACAGACAGTTGCTCGAGGCTGGAATTGAAATCAGATTCCTGGAGCTAAGAGGCAGCAATGCAAACCAATGAGCCACTGTGCTGCTCTTAGGTTGTTGGAGGGAATCCTGAGGGACAGGATTTACATGTATTTGGAAAGGCAAGGACTGATTAGGGATAGTCAATATAGCTTTGTGCGTGGGAAATCATGTCTCACAAACTTGACTGAGTTTTTTGAAGTACAAAGGCGATCGATGAGGGCAGTGCGGTCGACATGATCTATAAGGACTTCGGTAAGGCATTCAACAAGTTTCCTCATAGTAGACTTGTTAACAAGGTTAGATCACATGGAATACAGGGAGAATGAGCCATTTGGATACAGAACTGGCTCCAAGGTAGAAGACAGAGAGTAGTGGTGACGGGTTGTTTTTCAGACTGGAGGCCTATGACCAGTGGTGTGCCACAAGGATCAGTGCTGGGTCCACTACTTTTTGTCATTAATATAAATGATTTGGATGTGAGCATAGGAGGTATAATTAGTAAGTTTGCAGATGACACCTAAATTGGAGATGTAGTAGATAGCAAAGAAGGTTACCTCAGAGTACAACAGGATCTTGATCAGATGGGCCAATGGAGTTTAATTCAGATAAATGTGACGTGCTGCTTTGGAAAGGCAAATCAGGACAGGACTTATCCACTTAATGGTAAGGTCCTAGGGAGTGTTGCTGAACAAAGAGACCTTAGAGTGCGGGTTCATAGCTCCTTGAAAGTAGAGTCGCAGCTAGATAGGATAGTGAAGGCGGCATTTGGTATGCTCTCCTTAAGCGGTCAGAGTATTGAATACAGGAGTTTGGGAGGTCATGTTGCAGCTGTACAGGATGTTGGTTGAGACACTTTTGGAATATTGTGTGCAATTTTGGTCTCCCTCCTATCAGAAAGATGTTGAGAAACTTGAAAGGGTTCAGAAATGTTTTGCAATGATGTTGCCAGAGTTGGAGGGTTTGAACTATAGAGAAAGGCTGGATAGGCTGGAGTTGTTTTCCCTGGTGCGTCGGAGGCTGAGGGGTGACCTTATAGAGCTTTACAAATTATGAGGGGCATGGATAGGATAAACAGACAAAGTCTTTTCCCTGGGGTCGGGGAGTCCAGAACTAGAGGGCATAGGTTTAGGGTGAGAGGGGAAAAGTTTAAAAGGGACTGAAGGGGCAACCTTTTCATGGAGAGGGTGGTGCGTGTATGGAATAAGCTGCCAGAGGAAGTGGTGGAGGCTGCTACATTTGCAACATTTAAAAGGCATTTGGATGGGTATATGAATAGGAAGAGTTCAGAGTGAAATGGGCCAGGTGCTGGCAAACAGGACTAAATTAGGTTAGGTTATGTGGCCAGCATGTTTGAGTTGGACCGAAGGACTGTTGGACTGTTTCCATGCTGTACATCTCTATGACTCTAAATAAAATGGTAGATTTCCTTCCTGCAAGGATATTAGTGAATCAGATGGTCTTCTAATGACAATAACGGGCAGTTCCACAGCCACCATTACTACCATTAGCTTTTAATTCCAGTTATTTTAAAATATACTGATTAAATTCTACTAGCTGCTGTGATTGGATTTGAACCCATGTCCCAGAACATTAGTCTCGATCTCTATACTTCTACCCCTGTGATTTGACCATGACACCAGTAGTTCATTAAACATGTAAAATTTTTCATTTTTAAATAGAGATATTTTGTACAAAAGAAAGCCTGATGTCCTAGTCCCAGAGGACTATAGATTAATCTCTCATTGGAGAGATGTATGGTCAGTGGTGAGTGTAATCTGAGGTCACTATGGCTCCGATGAGGTTGAGAAGATGGAACCTTCATGGTGACCTCATCCAAAACAGTAATTAAACCTAGTCTGCACTGCCTGTGAGCTATTTGGCCTACTGAGCAAACTGACCTTGAATCACTGGTTCATCCTCCCCTATGTTGTTGTGTCTAATTCTGGGCATCACACTTTAGGAAAAATGCTGAGAAAGCTTGTAGCCTTACACATCTGCTACATGAGATGCAGGAAAGTCCTCGAACATGGGAAGGGGCCCATTTATTCAGAAGAATTAAAGACATCTGTTCTTAGTATCAATGAATCGGTGTAAATAAGGTGATAACATTTGTTCACTTGTGGAATGTGTAGCAATACTTCTTTCTCACCCTGAGGGCTGGAAGCAGCACATATTTCACAGTGGAATGTTGGATAACTGAGTTTCGGGTTCATATTGAAGACTCTTAACAAAATTCATACTCAATAGAAAAATAAGTTGTAATTTAATAAGGTGAGTAGAATATGCATGGAATAGAACAATCCTTAAACATTTTCATGTACACCACACTGAATTTATGAAGCCCAGCTCCCTAACCTTGACTGTTCTGGAAGGTGACTGTCTCATTACCCTTACAGGCTAGGGAGACACCAAGGCTGAAACTGACATAGTAAGGAAGTTAGATGATGTTCATACATGAGAGAAAGGGAGAAAACATTTTTCTGTAAATTACATTCACTGACTGAAGGGTTCAAGGGACACAGAGGGAGAGAGAGGGAGAGAGAGAGAGAGAGAGACAGGTTGGAAGATGGTGGAAAGGTTAATATTTTGTGGTCCGATTTGAGTGAACACTTGTCATGGATTGAATGTTTGTGTGTTGTTCCTGGAGCTCGAGATCTGGGAATATTATGAATTTAATTTGCATTCAGGGAATCTAAGATGATTTTAAAAGAAAAAGCCATTTTGTAGGATAATGACACTGGGCATGTTAACTGAGCGAGGTGACCCCATGACCTTATCCACATAGTTTAGACTAGTCTCTTGTTATAATGCACTAGCCAAAGCAATTGACCATTTGGGGCCTGGCTTGATCAGGCATCCCCCTTTGATGTGCATGTAGCTTAATTAGTCAAGCATACTCAGACCTGTCAATGAGTTTCTCTTCCTCTGCAAACTTTTGCCATTTTATTGCTGCATATGTGATTAAGGACATGTGGCGTTTTTGTAATTTTAATACCAGTTTCTGTATAAAGACAGCCTGTTTGCAGCAATAAGGTGAGTAGCCTGAGGGAGCTCTGAGGGGTAAGAGCTGGCACTGTTACTCTGCTAATGGTTTTAAAACCTTCGCTCAAGCCGGGCCTGTAGGTATCTATGTCATAGTGTAACATTGATGCCAATGGTAAATAAAGGTAATAATTTAAACTAAACTGTCCATAAGAGTTTTATATTCCAGACTACCACACAGTATGATCTCCAGGACGAACCTAGAGAGGCTGACAGATCGAGTCCATCAGGGATTCCCTGAGCCGTCTTGAATAGGGACTTTAACAATGCCAAGGTCTCAGAGACAGTGCAGAGGCAATTTGCTCGAATGCCAACAAGGAAGAGAAATTTCAATTATTTGAAGAGATTTGAAAAATGGGATTGTTCTCTTTCAAGTGGAGAAGCTTTAGGACAGACTTAATAAAAATGTTCAATATTATAAAGGGTTCTGATAAAGTTAATAAATAGAAATTGTTCCCGCTGACAGTATGATTAGTCAAGGATACTGATTTAAGGCTATTGGTACAGAAAAGCCAGGAGATAAAGAGAATTACTTTTAACAGAAAGATGTTCCAACCCACACTGCCTGAAGAAAATTCAATTGTAGCTTTGAAAAGAGAATTGAATAAATATTTGCAAAGTAAAGAAACTGTGGACAAATGGCATGGAAATGGGAACCAATTGGATAGCTCTTTCAAAGAGAGGCATAATATATCAAATAACCTTCTGAAATGCTGTACTAATCAATGATTACGTGTATCTGTATTATTTCAAGAGTCTGTATACAGTAATCCTGTTCCTGTGTTCAGAATGAACTGGGACCGAGAGGGCTAAAGGAGGAGGTAATAATCGAGAAGAAATTTCAAAGCACTACGAATTCAGGGAACCAAGCTAATTCGCTGGTGACAAGGGTTCAAATCCAACCACAGCAGATCGTGAAATTTGAATTCAGTACACAAATCTGAAAGTTAAAATCCAACAGTGTACATTATTGATGTAAAATTTCATTTGATTCACTAATCCCCTTTAAGGAAACAAATCTGCAGTCCTCAACATGGCATACACCACTATGTGGTTGACCATTAACTGCCTCCTAAATGGCCGAGCAAGCCAGCCAGTTGTAACAAACTATTATGATGGCATATTGTGTAGCATTACCACTTTGTCCTTTGGAACGAACCGTGAACATCTAGCAATACAACCCTGGGCATCCATGACACACTGTGGGTCAGCAGAAGCAGCAGAATTGTATTCAACCATTCTACAATCATCATTGAGCAGTGGGGTGTAGATACATCTACAAACGAGGTGACAACCTGGTGCAGTTATGACACTGGGCTATGTGCATGCCAAACCGCAAAAACAGCAAGTAATACAGTCATAGAGTCATAGAGATGTACAGCATGGAAACAGACCCTTCAGTCCAACCCATCCATGCTGACCAGATATCCCAACCCAATCTAGTCCAACCTGACAGCACCCGGCCCATATCCCTCCAAACCCTTCGTATTCATATACCCATCCAAATGCCTTTTAAGTGTTGCAATTGTACCAGCCTCCACCACATCCTCTGGCAGCTCATTCCATACACGTACCACCCTCTGCGTGAAAACGTTGCCCCTTAGGTCTCTTTTATATCTTTCCTCTCTCACCCTAAACCTATGCCCTCTAGTTCAGGACACCCTGACCCCAGGGAAAAGACTTTGTCTATTTATCTTATCCATGCCCCTCATAATTTTGTAAACCTCTATAAGGTCACCCCTCAGCCTCCGATGCTCCAGGGAAAACAGGCCCAGATCCTCCAACCCTGGCAGCATCCTTGTAAATCTTTTCTGAACCCTTTCAAGTTTCACAACATCTTTCTGATAGGAAGGAGACCAGAATTACAAGCAATATGCCAACAGTGGCCTAACCAATGTCCTGTACAGCCACAACATGACCTCCCAACTCCTGTACTCAATACTCTAACCAATAAAGGAAAGCATACCAAACGCCTTCTTCACTATCCTATCTACCTGCGACTCCACTTTCAAGGAGCTATGAACCTGCACTCCAAGGTCTCTTTGTTCAGCAACACTCCCTAGGACCTTACCACCTTACCATTAAGTGGATAAGTCCTGCTAAGATTTGCTTTCCCAAAATGCAGCACCTCACATTTATCTGAATTAAACTCCATCTGCCACATCTCAGCCCATTGGCCCAGCTGGTCCAGATCCTGTTGTAATCTGAGGTAACCCTCTTCGCTGTCCACTACACCTCCAATTTTGGTGTCATCTGCAAAATTACTAACTGTACCTCTTATGCTCGCATCCAAATCATTTATGTAAATAACAAAAAGTAGACGGCCCAGCACCGATATTTGTGGCACACCACTGGTCACAGGCCTCTAGTCTGAAAAACAACCCTCCACCACCACCCTCTGTCCCCTTTGAGCCAGTTCTGTATCCAAATGGCTAGTTCTCCCTGTACTCCATGAGATATAAGCTTGCTAATCAGCCTTACTGAAGTCCATATAGATCACACCTACTGCTCTGCCCTCATCAATCTTCTTTGTTACTTCTTCAAAAAACTTAATCAAGTTTGGGAGACATGATTTCCCACGCACAAAGCCATGTTGACTATCCCGAATCAGTCCTTGCCTTTCCAAATACATGCACATCCTGTCCCTCAGGATTCCCTCCAACAACTTGCCCACCACCGAGGTCAGGCTCACAGGTCTATAGTACCCTGGCTTGTCTTTACCGCCCTTCTTAAACAGTGGCACCACGTTTGCCAACCTCCAGTCTTCTGGCACCTCACCTGTGACTATCGATGATACAAATATCTCAGCAAGTACACAGAGCTAAGTGATTTCTCGACCAATGGATCAAAGCTCTCTGCTGGAAAATTAATCAACTCACATGTACACCCTCAATGATTGATGAGCCCAGCACATCAGTACAAAAGATAAGGCTGAAGCTTTCGCAGCAAACTTCAGCCACAAGTGCCGAGTTGACAATCCATCTCCGCCTCCTCCCAGTATCACAGATATCGGTCTTCATGTGAGATCAAGAAATGGCTGGAGGCACTGGAGGCAACAGCTAAAAGGCCCTTACAACATTCTGGTAATAGTATTAAAATCCTGTGCTCCAGAAATAGCTGTGCCCTGACCCAGTGATTCCAATGTAGCCACAACACTGGCATCTAGCCAACAATGTGAAAGATTTCCCAGGTGTCTGTCTGTATAAAGCGGACAAATCCAACCTGGCTGATTACTGTCCCATCAGCCGACTCTCCATCATCACTTAAGTGATGGAAAGAGTCATCAATAGTACAATCAAGCAGCACTTGCTTCACAATTATCTGCACACTGATGCTCAGTTTGAGTTCTACAAGGGACACTCAGCTCCTGATCCCATCTGCTAATTGGAGTCGCAGATGATTTCACAATGTTCAGCACCATTTCCTGCTCCTCAGGATACTGAAGCATCCTGCGTTCAAATGCAATAAAACCTGGACATCATTCAGAATTAGTTTGATAAGTAGTAAGTAACATTAACACTGACAACTGACTGGGAATGACCAGTTCCAACAAGGAACAGTTTCGTCATCACCTCTTTATATCCAATTTCATTGCCATCACTGAATCCCCAAGTATGAACATCCTGGGAGTTCCTATTGACCAGAAACTGAATTGAACCAATACTGTGGTGGCAAGAGCAAGGGAATTTTATAACAAGTATTTTCACCTCCTGATTGCCAAGGACTGACCACCATCTACAAACACAAGCAAGTAATGTGATGGACTACTCCCCACTTGTCTGTATGGGTACAACTCCAACCACATGGAAACGGTTGAGATTCTGAAGAGAGATTACAGAGTTAGGCAGGAATTTAATAAGGAGGTCCTTGAGAATAGTAATATCTGGATTACTCCCAGTGCTATGAGCTAGTGAGGGCAGGAATAGGAGGATAGAGCAGATGAATGCATGGCTGAGGAGCTGGTGTTTGGACGAAGGATTCACATTTTTGGATCATTGGAATCTCTTTTGGGATAGAAGTCACCTGTACAAGGGGGGAGGGTTGGGACCCAGGGAGATAGTGAGGAAAGAGATCAATTTGAGAATGGTACAGTTGAAAATAGAAGCAGGTAGGGACAAGGTAGGACTGATAAATTAAACTGCAATTATTTCAATGCAAGAGGCCTAACAGGGAAGGCAGATGAACTCAGGGCATGGTTAGGAACATGAGACTGGGATATCATAGCAATTACAGAAACATGGCTCAGGAATGGGCAGGACTGGCAGCTTAATGTTCCAGGATACAAATGCTACAGTAAGGACAGAAAGGGGAGCAAAAGAGGAGGGGGAGTGGTGTTTTTGATAAGGGATAGCATTACAGCTGTACTGAGGGAGGATATTCCCAGAAATACATCCAGGGAAGTTATTTGGGTGGAACTGAGAAATAGGAAAGAGATGATCACCTTATTGGGATTGTATTATAGACCCCCTAATAGTCAGAGGGAAATTGAGAAACAAATTTGTAAGGAGATCTCAGCTTTCTGTAAGAATAATAGGTGGTTATGGTAGGGAATTTTAACTTTCCAAACATAGACTGGGACTGCCATAGTGTTCAGGGTTTAGATGGAGAGGAATTTGTTAAGTGTGTACAAGACAATTTCTGATTCAGTATGTGGATGCACCTACTAGAGATGGTGCAAAACTTGACCTACTCTTGAGAAATAAGGCAGAGCAGGTGACTGAGGTGTCAGTGGGGGAGCACTTTGGGGCCAGCAACCATAATTCTATTTGTTTTAAAATAGTGATGGAAAAGGATAGACCAGATCTAAAAGTTGAAGTTCTAAATTAGAGAAAGACCAATTTTAACGGTATTAGGCAAGAACTTTCGAAGCTGAGTGCGGGCTGATGTTCGCAGCTAAAGGGATGGCTGGAAAATGGGAAGCCTTCAGAAATGAGATAACAAGAACCCAGAGAAAGTATATTCCTGTCAGGGTGAAAGGGAAGGCTGGTAGGTATAGGGAATGCAGGATGACTAAAGAAATTGAGGGTTTGGTTAAGGAAAAGAAGGAAGCATATGTCAGGTATAGACAGGACAGATCGAGTGAATCCTTAGAAGAGTATAAAGGAAGTAGGAGTATACTTAAGAGGGAAATCAAGAGGGCAAAAAGGGGACATGAGATAGCTCTGGCAAATAGAATTAAGGAGAATCCAAAGGGTTTTTACAAATACATTAAGGACAAAAGGGTAACTAGAGAGAGAATAGGGCCCCTCAAAGATCAGCAAGGCGGCCTTTGTGTGGAGCTGCAGAAAATGGGGGAGATACTAAATGAGCATTTTGCATCAGTATTTACTGTGGAAAAGGATATGGAAGATATAGAAAGTAGCAAAATAGATGGTGACACCTTGAAAAATGTCAATATTACAGAGGAGGAAGGGCTGGATGTCTTGAAACACACAAAGGTGCATAAATGCCCATGACCTGATCAGGTGTACCCTGTGGGAAGCTAGAGAAGTGATTGCTGGGCCTCTTGCTGAGATATTTGTATTATCAATAGTCACAGGTGACACGCTGGAAGACTGGAGGTTGGCAAACGTGGTACTACTTTTTAAGAACGGTGGTAAGGACAAGCCAGGGAACTATAAACCACTGAGCCTGACGTCAGTGGTGGCCATGTTGTTGGAGGGAATCCTGAGGGACAGGATGTACATGTATTTGGAATGGCAAGGACTGATTAGGGATAGTTAACGTGGCTTTGTGCGTGGGAAATCTCACAAACTTAATTGAGATTTTTGAAGAAGTAACAAAGAGGATTGATGGGGGCAGAGCGGTAGATGTGATCTAAATGGACTTCAGTAAGGCGTTCGACAAGGTTCCCCATGGGAGGTTGATTAGCAAGGAATTCAGAGAACTAGCCATTTGGATACAGAACTGGCTCAAAGGTAGAAGACGGTGGAGGTGGAAGGTTGTTTTTCAGACTGGAGGCCTGTGACCAGTGGAGTGCCACAAGGATTGGTGTTGGGTCCTCTACTTTTTGTCATTTACATAAATGATTTGGATGCGAGCATAAGAGCTATGGTTAGTAAGGTTGCAGATGACACCAACATTTGGGGTGTGGTGGACAGCGAAGAGGGTTACCTCAGATTACAACAGGATCTTGATCAGATGAGCCAATGGGTTGAGAAGTGGCAGATGGAGTTTAATTCAGATAAATGCGGGATGCTGCAAATCTGAGCAGGACTTATACACTTAATGGTAAGGTCCTGGAGAGTGTTGCTGAACAAAGAGACCTTGGAGTCGCAGGTAGATAGGATAGTGAAGGTGTTTGGTATGCTTTTCTTTATTGATAAGAGTATTGAGTACAGGAGTCGGGAGGTCATGTTGCAGCTGTACAGGTCATTGGTTAGGCCACTGTTGGAATATTGTGTGCAATTCTGGTCTCCTTCTTATTGGAAAGATGTTGTGAAACATGAAAGGGTTCAGAAAAGATTTATAAGGATGTTACCAGGGATGGAGGATTTGAGCTACAGGGAGAGGCTGAACAGGCTGTGGCTGTTTTCCCTGGAGCGTCAGAGGCTGAGGGGTGACCTTATAGAGGTTTACAAAATTATGAGGGGCATCGATAGGATAAATAGACAAACTCTTTTCCCTGGGGTCAGGGAGTCCAGAACTAGAGGGCATAGGTTTAGGGTGAGAGAGGAAAGATATAAAAGAGACCTAAGGGGCAATTTTTTCACACAGAGGGTGATACGAGTCTGGAATGAGCTGCCAGAGGAAGTGGTGGAGGCTGGTACAATTGCAACATTTATTGGATGGGTATATGAATACGAAGAGTTTGGAGGGATATGGGCCGGGTGCTGGGAGGTGGGACTCGATTGGGTTGGGATATCTGGTTGCATGGATGGGTTGGACCAAAGGGTCTGTTTCCATGCTGTACATCTCTAATGACTCTTTAACATTACAAGAAGCTTGACGCCATCCAGGACAAAATGGCCTGCTTGACTGGCACTCTAGCCCTCACCTTCAACATTCACGGACCTTTACTAACGATGTTCAGAACCAGCAGAATATACCATATACAAGATACACTGCAGAAACTGACCAAAGTTCTTTTGACAGCACTCACCAAACCGACAACCTTTACCATTCGGAAAGAAAAAGGCAGCAAGTACATGGGAACACAACCATCTGCAAATTCCTCTTAATGCCACTCGCCATCCTGATTTGGAAAATATCACTGTTCCTTCACTGAGCCAAGATCCTGGAATTCCCCCTCCCCTAACTGCATTGTGGATGTCCCTATAACCCAAAGACTACAGAGCTTCAAACAGAAAGTCACCATCTTCTACAGGCCATTAGGGATGGGCAATAAATCTTGGTCTAGCCCACATTCCACAAACAAAGAAATAAAACTGATGGCAAACCAGGCTCAAGAGGCTGAATAACAAGTTTTAGACAGTCAGAAACAAAGGAATATGCCTGCAATAAAAAACAAGTATGTGATTCTTCTCTTCAAAGATTTCCTTTCAGTTTTACTTTGGATCAGGCCACAAAGAAAACTAATTTTGCTCAATCCACAAAATTCCAACAAAAACAGCTGTGATGTCAAGACCGATGCACACTACTGATGCAGTGTTGAAAGATTTTCTCTTAACAACTCCCTCTTCCACTCAGTGAAAGATAGTCCAAGATCACAATAAGAATATTACAACCTTCCTTAAAATAAAATTGCCTGCAGAATGTCAGAAATACATTGGTCTGTCTGGGACTGAAGTCATACAATGAATCTGAATCATTTTGTGATTAAGAGATTATCAATGGAGTTCAAATGGGAGTCAGATTAGAGAAGCTCTCAGTTTCATAACCAGTAGGGATAGAGTTGGCAAATGTAATTCCCAAATTCTGACAGCCATAAGAGAGAACTTTCCACCTTCACTCAACACTAGGCTGAATTCTACAACTCAAAAATGATAGGGTGGTGCACTGACATGATGAAACCATTTCATTTAACATTGTGACATTATTATTAACTGACCTGCCTTTTATAAAATATTAGCTGACTCATTTCCTGGCACACATGTAAATCTGTTAAGATGTCTAAAAACATTTACATTCAGAATTAACACACCATTTACCACCTCAACTATCTTGTCCAGCCTCATTGTGCACGTCTGCCCTTTTCACATTCAAACTTCATCTCGTGGAACACAGACATTGATATTTCCTCCACCCGACTGACATTGTTCGACATGTGAGGTTCAGGATTGTTGCTGTTCCCACCATGGGCTCAGGCCCAGACTCCTACGCTGAAGCCCATTTCAACATTGAGGGGGATCTTTCTGATGCTGGCGTGGGACTCAGTGCCAGGACAGAAGGGAGGCTTGACTGATGCAGTGCAAAACCAAATGTTAAATATTAACATTGTCACTGTAAATAACAGCACCCACAAGAAGAGCATAATCTCTCAATTCTTGGACTCCCTAACCTGCAGCTTGATGGTGCCACAACTATGGACTATCACTCCCCAGTTTTACCATTTCTCAGGATTAGTACTGGTATAAAGGATCAGAAAAATACAATTCAGTGCCTTAAACCTATTTTGCCATTCAATTTGATCACAGCTGATCTGTCTGTGCTCCAAATACCTGCACTAACAAATCCTCTCTAGCATTTTTCTCAACATGTTAAACCTCTCCTTAGTATCTCTCCCGTTGCTGCAAACAGTTCCAATCATCTCTTAGAAACCCTGCATCACTTTCAAAGCCTTCATAAATTTGTTGTTATCCTTCTCTGACAAGAGAACAATCCCATCAAGTCTCCACATGTCCCAGTGTTTTATCCTGTAAGACTTCAGTTGAGCAGACAGCCTTATTATTCCAGAAGATCACAATATGTAGGAGGAGAAGGTGGCCATTCAATGGGATTATGGCTGATCTGATAATCCTCAACTCCACTTGCCCACCTCCTCCCCCTAAATCTTGATTTCCTTACTGACTAAATATGTGGCTACTTCAGTCTTGAATATAAATGAATATAACAGCCCTCGATAGTAAGGATTTCCATTGACTGTAAGGCAAGAGAAACTCCACCTCATCTCTGTCTAAAATTAGTGACCCCTGAGATTATGCTGTCAAGTCCTGGACTCTCCCACAAGGGGAAAGAGTACGTTTCAATAAAATTGCTCCATTCTTCTACACTCCAATGACTACAGGTCCAACCTAGCTAAAAATGTGTTGCTGGAAAAGCGCAGGTCAGGCAGCATCCAAGGAGCAGGAGAATCGACGTTTCGGGCATGAGCCCTTCTTCAGGAATGAGGAATGGAATAGGTCCAACCTATCCAATCTCTTCTCATTAAACAGTCCTGCCATACCAAAGTGTGGTGTAGTGGATGGCACAGCGGCTCAGTGGTTAGCACTGCTGTCTCACGGTGTCAGGGATCTGGGTTCGATTCCAACCTTGGGTGACTGTCTGTGTGGAGGTTGCACATTCTCCCTGCGTCTGAGTGGGTTTCCTCCGGGTGCTCCAGTTTCCTCCCACAATCCAAAGATGTGCAGGTCACGTGAATTGGCCATGCTAAATTGCCCGTAGTGTTAGGTGCATTAGTCAGGGGTAAATATAGGGTAGCGGAATGGGTCTGAGTGGGTTACTCTTTCGGAGGGTCAGTGTGGACTTGCTGGGCCAAAGGTCCTGTTTCAGTACTGTAGGGAATCTAATCTAAACCTGCTCTAGACTATCTCTGATGCTGGTTTCACACTCACTCAATAAAGGAAACAAACTGCTCACAGTGTTCCAGTTCTGGTCTGACTAGCACCTTGTCTAATTTTAGCAAGACTTCCCTACTTCCTGCTTTACTCGCTTTGAAATAAAGACCAACATCCATTTGCCTTTCCAATCACCTGCAAAACTTATATGCTGGCTATTTTTGAATCATGCACTGGGGCTCATAAATTCCTCTGTGCCTTTATGCAGCTTTTCTCTATTTAAATAATAGGCAGTTACTCTGTTCTTTTCGCCAAAGTGCATAACCTTACATTTTCCCACATTATATTCCATGTGACAAGTTTCTGTCCATTCACCTAACCTACCTATATCTCTCTGAAAATTCTGTGTGTCATCCTCCTAAATTGGTTTTTTCCCATATTTGATGCTGAACAGTATCAAGCTCATCACTGCCCAATCTGTCCAATTAAAGTGACAACTTATTTGAGACTCACGAAGAGGTGTATACTGGAGGATAGAGGTCACCCACTTCAGCAGTATTCCAAGAGCCCCCAGTGCAATGGATGAGAGAGAAATATATATAGGTATTCATGTAAAGCATTTGTGGCACTTCTTAATGCTGGATCTTAGACTCTGGACTTGGTCTTCACTAAAGCTCAATAAAGACACTGAAGTCATCTGGCTTCAGTGAGGGACAAAAACATCAGCTCACAACAAGAAACAGCAGCAGCCTGTCCTTGTATTCTCTATCCTCCATACTCAGTGTTTCCAATGTGCGTTTGTCAGTCATAGATCATCACCCAGGTCACACGAAAACTGAAACACAATTTTACTCACTTTGGGACCTGGCCTTCCAGGAATCCCTGGTTCTCCCTTTGGACCTTCCAGACCCTGTGTAATAAACAAAAGAGGACAGACATTAAAATACGTCTTTTCAATTAATCAATATATGTCTTGAGTCCAATGGATACATCAATTTGAAATGGAATACATCCAATGTCCTTTGTCCCAATTTCAATGCCTGTTAAAGGGGCTGAAATCTGTATGAGTTTTAGGTGTGACTCACAGATCTAGCAAAATTCCAGAAATACCCCAAATGCAAACTCAGAGAAAGACATTTGTCCCATTTCTCCCAGTATGGCATTCTGAACTCTCCAATAAAAACAAAAAATGCTGGAAACAGTCAGGAGGTTTGGCAGTACCTGTAAGGAGAGGTCAAAGACAATTCACCAAAATTAGGAAATGTTAGTGATGTAACAAACTTCACACAAGCACAGAGGCAGGAGAAGTGGGAAATTAAAAGTAAGATCTCTGATAGTTTGCAAGGTGGGAGAAATTACATGACAAATGGGATGATGCAGTAAGAAAATAAACAAAAGGCAAGTCTGAAGGAGTCTAAATGGCAGAAGAGTCAGCATCATAGAACTGTCACAGGGCAGAAAGATGCCATTTGGCCCATAGTGTCTCTTTGCCAATTCCTTGCAAGAGTAATATAACCAGACCCATGCTCCACTTTTTCCCTCAGCCCTGCAAATTTACCTTCTTCAGATAATTATTCAATCGCTTTCAGACAGTGCAGGCAGATCCTGACCACTTGCTGCATAAAATAGCTTTTCCACAACTTGCCCCTGTTTCTTTTGCTATCACCTTTAATCTGTGTCCCCTTGTTCTCACAAATACGGTCAGTATCTCCCTATCAATTGTGTCCAGTCCCCTCATGATTTTGAATACCACAATTAAATCTCTCCAAGGAGAACAGCCCAGTCTCTCCAATCTTACCCTCAACTGAAGTGAATCACCCTAGCACAATTTTCTCAAATATTTCTTCAACCTTCCTAATGCATTTACATCCTTCCTATAGCATAGTGTCTTCCATACTCCAGTTGAGACCAAACCAGTGATTTAAAAAGATTCATCATAACTTCCTCGCTTTTGTACTCCATATCCATGATTAACTCTTCTCTCAATCTGTCCTACCATCTTCAACCATTTGTACACATATTCTCACAGGTCCCTCTGTTTCTTTAGTACCATACACCTTATTTTATGTTGCTTCTCCTCATTCTTCTAACCAAAAATGTGTCACTTCACACAACTGGTTAAATTTCATCTGCTACATCTGTCCACTCCATTAGCCTGTATCCTCTGGGGGTCTATCACTGTCTACCTCAGCATTTGCATTACTTTCAAGTTTTGTGCCACACACAAACTTTGAAAGGCTCTCCTGTTCTCCCAAGTTCAGGTCATTAATATCTATGCCAGGAAATGTAGGGGTCCAAACCATGACCCCTGGAGAACCACACTACATAGCTTTGTCCGTTGTTAAACCAACAAATCACTATTCACGATTTCCTGTCACTCAACCAATATGGTATCCATCCTGCTAATGTCCTTTGATTCCATGAGTTTCAGCTTTGCTGAAAAGCCTGTTACATGGCACTTTTTCAATCACCTTTCGGAAGTCCATGCTCACAGCAAGCTCACTGGATCTCATAGAAACTGATAAAATTCTAACAGGACTAAATAGGACAAACAGAGAAAGGACTTTCCCGATGACCAGGCAGTCCAGAACCAGAAAGTCACAGTCTAATAATATAGGGTAAGCCATTTAGGATGCAGATGAGGAGAAATTTCTTCACCTATGACCCTCCCATTTGTTCTTGCTCCACTATCCCATTGCCATGTAGTTTCTCCTGTTCTGCACCCCATCAGAGGGCTTCCTTTTGTATTTTCCCACTTTGTCCCCATTTCTTCTGCCTCGGTGCTTCTGTAAATGTAGTCACATCACTAACATTTCCTAGAAAGCAGTTAGGGGCAAAATATTGAAGGTTTTCAAGATGGAGTTAGATCTTACAGCTGAAGACATCAAAGGGAGAAAGTGGGAACAGAATATTGAGTTAGATCATTAGCCATAATCATACTGAGTGGCAGAGCAGGCTGAAAGGGATGAATGGCCTACTCCTGCTGCTATTTTCCCTGCTTCTCTGTTTCTATTCCCTTCATCAGGCCTCTCCATTACTTCATTGACAATCAAGTTACTTAATCACATTTTGCCTTTAACTGAATCAACACTGAGTTCAACAATTTAAGATCATAATGACTTTGGATGGGTATATGAATAGGAAGGGTTTGGAAGGATATGGGCCGGGTGCTGGCAGGTGGGACTAGATTGGGTTGGGATATCTGGTCGGCATGGACGGGTTGGACCGAAGGGTCTGTTTCCATGCTGTACATCTCTATGACTCTAGGACTTCCACTTTTATTCTGATCTTCTCAAGGCAGTTGTCAGTCATTCTGTTCTTCCTGTTGTACGTATACTGGCCTTGAAGAGAATTCATCTTTATCGATTATATGTGCAACGTGTACAAGATGTTGCGACTCTTCCTGGCAGTTAGTCTGCTCTGAGTTTGCAAGCTACATACACATTTGTGCAGTTAGCTTGCTGTAATGTCTGCTTCACAATTTATACTATTTTACTGTGCTAAATAAACTAACCCCTGGAGTTAATCAATTTCTGGCAAGTGATTGATTATTAGAAAATCATCATTAACATGATGATTTAGGTGGGCGGCACGGTGGCACAGTGGTTAGCACTGCTGCCTCGCAGCGCCAGAGACCCGGGTTCAATTCCCGACTCAGGCGACTGACTGTGTGGAGTTTGCACGTTCTCCCCGTGTCTGCGTGGGTTTCCTCTGGGTGCTCCGGTTTCCTCCCACAGTCCAAAGATGTGCAGGTCAGGTGAATTGGCCATGCTAAATTGCCCGTAGTGTGAGGTATAGGGGTATGGGTGGGTTGCGCTTCGGCGGGTCGGTGTGGACTTGTTGGGCCGAAGGGCCTGTTTCCATACTGTAATGTAATCTAATCTAATGACATGGTGAACAGCAGTGAAAAACATCATGTTAATGAAGTAATTGCATATTTACCAGCATTATCACTTTGCACTAGTCAAAACCCATGCAATCAGTTAAACATCAGAGATACAACTGAAATCACAGCAGAATATTCAAGCAACACTTTTGGAATTGAATATGAAAGAAGCATGGAACACTTCACTTTCTTCTGAATTAGTGGAGCTAAGGTCTTAGCTCTCTGTTCTGGAAACGCAAATGTCAGTTCAAGAGGAAAAAAGACTGAACAACTAGCTCATGATAAATCTAGATTTGACACTACCATCTCGAATATGAAGTCGTCTTTAGGATACATCTCTGCTCAGCGAACAAAAATGAATAAAGGACAAAAAGAGAAAGAAAGGAAGCACAATGAACTACAAGCTCAGTATCATCAATCTAATTAAAAGTTTGCTGGAAGATTTGGAGCAACTTGGACTTCAAACATATCAGGCTCAACAGCTTAGCAACATCAGGTTGAATTCTAAGTAATACTGGAGAAATTAGAGTTTGCAAAGACAACTAGAGATGCACAGCATACACAAAGAGCTGCAAACACTCATATGAACTAGCCATAGGAGTTGACCATTTAATCCTTCAAACCTGCTCTGTCATGCAGTAAGATCATGGCTGAACTGTTGTAACCTCATATCTACATTCCCACCTCCTCTTGAAAACCTTGCACCTCCTTGTTTAGAATCAATCTGCCTCTGCCTTAAAAATATTAGAAAAGATTTCCAAGGACTAACGACCCTTGGAAAGAACGTTTTTTGCTTAATATCTGCTTTAAACAAACAGTGACCCCTAGTTCTAGATTATCCCATAATAAAACATCCTTTCCGCATCTACTCTGCCAAGACCCCTCAGGACCTAATATGTTTTGATCAAGTCACATCTTACTCTTCTAAATTCCAACAAATTCAAGCCCAGCCTGATCAACCTTTCCCCATAAGGCAATCTCTCCATACCATATATGAGTCTAGTCAACCTCCTCTGAATTATTTCTAAGGTATTTATGTCCTTTGTTAAATTAGTGTCCAATATCATGCACAGTACACAGATACAGTCTCACTGATGTCCTGTAAAACTGAAGCATAAACTCTCTACTTTTGTAAGCAGTTCCCCTTACATTTTATTAGCTTTCCTGATTTCTTGCTGCACCTGCACACTAACCTTTTGAGATTCCTGAGACTCTGAGATCCTTTGCTTCTCTCACCATTTAGACAATGTGTATCTTTTCTATTATTTCTGCCAAACTGTTTGCACATTATTTGTGGGTGGCATGGTGGCTCAGTGGTTAGCGCCAGGGAGCTGGGTTTGATTCCTGCCTCAGGTGACTGTCTGTGTGGAGTTTGCACATTCTCCTTATGTCTGTGTGGGTTTCCTCCCACAATCCAAAAATGTGCGGGCCAGGTGAATTGGCCATTCTAAATTGCCTATAGTGTTAGGTGCATTAGTCAGAGGGAAATATAGGGTAGTGGGATGGGTTTAGGTGGATTGCTCTTTGGAGGGTCAGTGTCGACTTGTTGGGCCATCGGGCCTGTTTCTATACTGTAAGTATCTAATCTTAAAAAAAAGAAGTTTCACACTTTATTGTTCACTTGCCACATCCTTGCCCACTCACTGAACCAGTCTGTACCTTTTTGCAGCATCCTTACATCCTCTTCACAACTCAACTTTCTCATCTTACTGTCATCAGCAAACTTGGCAACCATACTCCCTTTCCCCTCATCCAAGTCATTTCTACAAATTGGCAAACCACTCAATACATTTTACCATCCCTGTTCCTGTTAGCCAGATACGCTTCTATCTACGTTAATTTGCTACTCCCTACATCATGAGCTTCATCATGAACTCTGAAGACAGCTTTTTAAGAATTAATTTTTCACTTCCCACCTTATAATTTATGGCAGTCCTAGACTTGAACCAAAAACAGTGTTCTGACTGTCCTCAAAACCACGTGCCCAACACCAAGGTCTTGAACTAATCAATAAACCCTGTTCTTAACAAGTTAAATGTTGTTGGGGAGGACAAGGAATTTAACAAGTTCCTGCAGGAGAAGGGACTTTGCTACTTGGCAATGTTTCCAAATCCCAGAGGAACTGTTTGCTTCTTAAACTGAGAAGTTGATATTACAGATTGAAAATTCTTCGATATTTAAATCTGATTGCACTCAGCTATGCAAAACATGACTCCTTCAGTTCCACTAACAGCAGTTATCTTAGAAGTGTTTGGGATGAGATTTAGGGTGACATTCAATTACTGTTCCATGACGAGAAAATAGAAAACAGATTCCTGAAACTGGAAGTCCACTGTAACTCTGAATTACCAAAATCCACTATTTGATCCTTCACTGCCAATCCAGGTACACAGAAAGGACTGACTTTGAACCAATTATTTCATCTGATAGGCCAACTAAAACTTTAGAAAGTTGCCAGCATGACTTCAGAATGCAGGGTGCATTCAAATCCAGGTGTCGAGGTGAAGGGAGGTTGCTGCGGCAATTCCTTGGCTGGCTCTGGACCTTTCTTTTTATTCTTAGATTAATCACTCAAAAGAACAGGCTAACATCAGCCATACTTTCCAAATCGTGAGTGCAGTGACACCTTAACAAAACTGTGCAAAAGCCATAATGTTTGGTTAATGGATGTTTTGCAGTCATGCTTTACAGTCGTTTGAACAGTATCCTATCTGTATTGTACATGAATACTTTTGAGCTAACCCCATTCAAATACAAGTTTTGAAATAGTCCCATCAGGTCCATAGTTTTGAGACCATCCAGCCTTTGAGGTGGCTGAGTCAAGTAACTTCTTTTCCATGACTTCTGGTTGATACAATCAGAGGGTTAATTGAAGTGGAGGACAATAGATATGGAAAGGTTGTTGAAAAGAATGAAAGATGAACAGCACACAAGATTTGCTTAACTTCCATTTCTGTCTACAGCAGAATCACTGCACAGAATTAGAAGGGCATCTGGCACTAGTTAAAAGGGCACTTGACATTGCTTTGACTTTAACAGGGTTACCTTGCACCAACAATACACCACGACTCCCCATTCCACAAACATTGGAAGAAGTCTCACTAACAAAAACAGTCAGCCAATCTGCTTGACCAGCACGCCATATAGTCCTAGCAGTGCCAGAATACTGTAGTGGTTCCTGCTGGGACTACAAGCAGATCCAAGGAGGAGGAAACCAGCGACCTGACTGAAAAATAAATCTGAGGATATTGTCAGGGAGGAATCAGGGACATCACTGGTTGAGGGAAAGATTTCAGGTTTTAGAGATGGAGTAGAAGGCACAAAGGGGTAAACCCATTTCAAAGGAGTGCTCTCAATGGGCACAGGAGATCCCAAAGGAGTACCTCATATGATCAAAGATTGGACAAGTTGGCTGAGGCCTTTCCTAACACCCACCACCTCCGTAATCACTGGCCACTCACTTTATTTTATGAACCTCCAGTCTTCAAACAAGCCATTGAGGAGTGACAAAATTCACCCCAATGAATCAAACAGCACAAAGGAGGTAACTCAGTTGTCTCTGTGTGACTTCTAATTTAATCCCACACCCTAGCTTATTCCCAACAATCCTGCAGGCTTCACATCTAAAGTGTGGAAGTAGGCTATTTAGCCCAAGGAGTTCATACTACCTCTCCAAAGAGCATCGCATCCACACCCACTCCCTACCCTGTGTTTACTGTAGTAACCACCCCCCACCCCCGCCAGTGTCTCTATCATACAGTGACTAGAATGGCACACAGTATTCACACCAGGATTTCAAACAGGCTCAGCAGAATTCCCTTACTGTTCTGGCCCTTTAGAAGTAATGTACTTGATTTCCCTTTAACCTTCTCCATTCTAAGAAGAACAATCACAACTTTTCCGATCTCTCCTCTTTCTTGATATTACCCTCTATGCCCACCTCAAGGTATTGCCTTCAAGGCCCTGACACTCTTCCTAACTGTGGTGCCCGGAATCAGTCACAGTTCATTGGTGTTTGATAGAGGTTTAGTAAAGCTCTCTTGTTTTTGAATTTAATGCCCCTATTTACAAAGCCAATGATCCCATGTACCTTTTTAACTGCCTTCGCAAAGATTTCTCAATATGCAGCCTGTGCTATCAAAACTCATCAAAGAGCCAAACTGAGATTACATTGCCTCTGCATTTGCCATGGTCCATAACTGATCACTTCACACTTGTCCACAATCAGTTCCATCCGTCATATGTAGTTATAGGGTTTGATATTTACATCAACCTGTGGAAAGGTGTTATTACACACCTCTGGAGCAGGTGGGACTTGAACCCAGGCCTCTTGGCTCAGAGATAGGTACACTATCACTATGCCAGAATACCCCAAACCATGTTGGCTTTGATAATTATGTAAATAAACCTTTGTGGTAAGCAATGATATCACTGTGACCTCCGTGGTCATGTGTTAGAGCTCCAGGAGGAAGTTAATTGTTGTACACACCTTGAAGCCTCCCACTCTGTAGCCTTATCATTGCATGCAGTGTAACAATAAACAAACATTATCAGTTACTAAGGAGTCTGACTGCAGATTCAATCAATATCCAAGTACCCACATGGTCAACTACCAGGTCTGTCCATAACACTGGACTCAAGATTAGAGTGGTGCTGAAAAAGCACAGCAGCATCCGAGAAGCAGGAAAATCAACGTTTCGGGCAAAAGACCTTCATCAGGAATCACTGAAACGTCGATTTTCCTGCTCCTCGGATGCTGCCTGACCTGCTGTGCTTTTCCAGCACCACTCTAATCTAGAGTCTGATCTCCAGCATCTGCAGTCCTCACTTTTGCCTAGTTGATCATAACACTGGACTGTCTAAATCCTCCTGTAATCTGCTACTCTTCTGCTTACCACTGATTACATTTGCAAGTTTGCATCATCCACAAACTTTGAAATCATACTCCCATATACACAAAGCTGAGTCTTTCACATAGAAAAGAAGAAATGCCTTGGTTCTAATACTGACTCTTGATGGTCCCACTGTAACTCTCTCCAGTCACAAAGATACCCATTCACAATTGCTTCTTGCCTTCTATCCTTTAATTAATTGCATACCCAAGTTACCGCCAGTCCTTTAATTTCATGCGCTAGTTTCAAATAAGTCTAAAATATGCTTGTTTATCAAGTGCCTCTTAAATTCCATGCAGTAAATAAATCATATATACATTTTTAAAGGGCTCCAGATATCCTAAATCAGTAAACATATAGCCCACTTTGTCCATTGAATTCATTCACGTTTAACACAGTAGATTGGACCTCATTGTTTATGCTCAATGACACTAAAATTCACAGGGACTAAATGAGTTGCCTGGGCAAGGCCTTCCCATTACTAGATTGACTTCCAATGTTGGACAAGCTGAAAAAGTACTAGACTGGTAAACTGCAAAGATCATAACACATGCACTCTGAAGGAGATCTCACTGTTCACCTCTAAAACTTAGTTGTATGAAATGTATTAAGATAGAATCCCAAATCAAAAAAAAAGTAGACTATGGATTTGAAAAGAAAGAATACTATTTCAGCTAACACAATAAATGTGAGACCTTCTTCTGAGCATGAAACAAATAGCTGTGTCTGTGATCAATGGGCAGTTAACAGGAGAGTTGGAGGTCATTTCCCAGGATGCCCTCCAGCACTCAAGGAGGCTTCAAATCCATCAGAGAGCCATTACAGAAGGAGGCCATTTAGTCCATCGATTCAATTGTCTGCACAGCATTCCAAACAGTCCCATTCTCCTCTCTATTTTGTAATGCTGCAAATGTATTTCTCTTGAATGCCTGTCCAATTAGGAAATCAGTTAAAAGTTGGATTGTGCAGAGTTGCAGTTTCTCTGTATTCCAGGTATCTGCTTTCACAGGCCCTGTTTCCAGCTTGTCCGGTGAGTTGGCATCTCCGAAAGACATGCAGGCACTATTTCACAACAACTTTCAACCCAGTCCAGAGAACGCTGTATGGGCATCAATCTTGCTGACCATTCTACATTATTGCAAACTGATGGTCCTTCTTGATGATACATGGAGTGTAGATAATGCAGATCCTCATTCTCAGTACATGCAGTCTACAAAATGCAGATTCCAATATGTAGAAAATACAATTCAAATCTCTATGCCCAGTGTAGGGAATGCTTGCAGAATAAATGCACAAATGGAGAGTGTGTAGGAATTGCTCAGTATCCAACAAAGCTCGAAATCAGATTGAATTTATAATCCAAGAGCCGGGATTTCTCCTCCTCAAGAATCTCCTGTGGCTGCAGCTCATTCCCAGACACTGGTAATCTTCAAAGGAAGAATGAGGAGGGACAGAGACACATTCACACACAAAATATTTAACAAAGTCTGGCCCTCCCTGAGATACATTTCACCAGTGCAGTAACACCCCAGTGAAAAACATCACAGCTCCACTGCATTGGAAGGTACTCACATCATATCCCGGGTCACCTTGAGGTCCATCTGGTCCAGGTTCACCAGGATCACCCTTTGCTCCCTAGATAATGGTGAAAATTAAGGCTCTGGTTAATTTTCGTTGAATTGAGGTGCTAAAATATTTTTTCTCCAATGATATTGAACACAGAGACTTGACAGAAATGAGCAGATTCACTTACAGCTGGACCAGGGGGCCCAGGAGGTCCACGTTCCCCCTAGAAAAAGAAGTACATATCCCATAAGTACATGGGCAAATCTTCGAAAGACATTGCTTCAGGAACAGTTATAATACACCAGCTTCTCTTTGTTGCATATTCTCCTATCGCATCCCTTTAAATGGCCACCTCTAACACTGAATTAAATTATTGATGTCCCAAGTTATTTTTAATCGATTATTATGAAGTTCCAGATTTATAAAGGTGCCAAACTTTAAAGGAGCAAGTTTTGGTGAATGAATCAATGCATAACGACAGTCCGACACTTCATATAGGCATTAAAAAACTGTGACGTTAAACTGAACTATTCTGTTTTCACAAAATTAGCTAGCAGTATGTGGAGGGAATTAAAACCCTCTTTGAATTGAATGTTTTCTCATACAGCCCTCGCCTTAAACTTTCACAAACAGTCCCCAGTCTCTCTCAGGAACACCGACAACGTTTAAGCGCTTAAGTTTCTGCTCAAATAGCCATTCTATTAAAGAAACAAAACATCCAAAATTGAACGTTATTGAGTGAGATCGATGTTAGGTTTTATTGGGAATGAATTAACGCACTGTACTCGGTTTGCCCTGAAATCCCACAGCAGTCAGGGAAAACTGGGAGCTGGCCTCGGGACTCCCCCCCTGCCGCCAGACTGTGCGGGCTGGTACCCGGGACAATGCAGCTCTTTGTTTACAGCTCTCCTGAAAACCCATGCATACTCACATCGATGCCGTCTGATCCAGGAACCCCGGCTGGGCCCGGGGATCCAACTACACGTTGCTCATCGAACGGACCCTGGCAAGCAAGAGACGGAGAAAGATTTAAACCTTGGAGTAAAATGTAGACATCAGAAAATGACGCAGGAGTGGAGAAAAGAAAAATGTCAAGTTTTCGAAATACTATTCAAGTTTTTTTTAGAGAAAATGATGAACAAGTACAAGTAGAGTTAAACAAAATAAGAAATCATAGACTTATTGGAAGCCCCTGTCAAGACCAGTAGAAACAGAAATTGCTAGATAAACTTAGGAGGTCTGCAGCACCTGTGTAGAGAAATAGAGTTAACCTTTCGAGTCCAGTCTTCTGTCTTGTTCTGGGTAGTGACTGAGAACTGGAATTGTGTCTTTTTTTCCTTTTGCCCAGCTATCTCTGCAGCCAGTCCCGTGCTCAAGGCTAAGAATTTCACTGCCTCACAGCTCGGGCACCCAAAACACCACACTCCATTCAAAGAAATTCAGAATTGGGGAGCGAGATAGATGTTAAGTTCACTCAAGATAAATTACTTCCTCTTGGATTTCAACATTCCTGGATTCAGAAGGAGCTGTTGACAGTTGGGGAGTGTGGAGAGCTGCACATTGTGGGTTATAATTAACATCCTGTTAATTCGGGACAAATTTGCAGCGCACTCTGTCCCGCACTTTTTAAGTGTTTTCAACCTCTGTATCATACCACCGATCCCTTGGTCGATCTCACCCTTGAACGTACCTGGGTCAAGCACAAGCTGATGATTTGCAGCAAGACTACAAGCCGCAGGACTCCAGGGCGCAGCCAGATACTAGTCAGGCTAGCCATGCTGAGTTACTCCGCCTGGAGAAAGCAAAAATACAATCCACGCGTTTCTCGCCGGGTCAGGCGATCAGTTGGGACCTTAGAGAAAGACGAGAGCAGCCCAGAGTTCTCCACAGAGCTGAGTGGATGAGTGGCCCATGCGGAGGGGCGGGGACAGCTGTTGAATATGAAGCAGGTCAGGAACTGGTCGAACTTCACCCATTCCCAATACAGTCCGGAGGGAGAAATAAGGTGAGGCAAGTTATGAATATGTATGAAGTCAGACCTTGTGGGGAACGCAAGAGAGAAAGTGAATGTATTAATTTGTTTATCAACGGTAGAAATGTAGGTGGAACGAATTATGAAAAAAAAGTTATTGCTCATCAGAATGATTATCTTATTCCAAGGTAATTAGCACTTGAGTGAAAATTAATTTGGTCTCGCTTGGATCACATTGTGAACAAAACCTTAGATACAAGCAGATGCAGCTTTAGCTTCCTGGGAAAAAAACAACCCAGCCACAACATTCAGCTCACAATGCAACCCCCAAAACTTCAAAATTCAGATGGCGTCAAACTATTGTGTCAGACCAAACAGCACATCATTTGGCTTATCATTAGAAAAATGTCCAAATGCAAGATATTGCTTGGAAAGGTGGGTTTATCCTTCCAATGTTTACCGCAGTGTGTATGTTATGGAGGAGAACAGACCAGACCAGTCTAAAATAAAAATATTTTAGACCCTAATCTTTTCTTATTTTAAAGACATGTATAAAGTGTCTGCTCCTGAAGAAATGCAACTGGTCAAACTACTTAAAGTTAAGCAAAACAATGTATTTAAACACTGTAGTTGAAATACAATCAAAGAAAGAGGAATTTAGAATAACAACGTGATGGAAATCTTAACAGAATAATAGATACATTTACCATTACTAATTAACTGTTCCAATGTAGCAAATCCCATTAAGTTAAAAATTACACAACACCAGATTTTTTTTTAGATTACTTACAGTGTGGAAACAGGCCCTTCAGTCCAAATCGACCCTCTGAAGAGCAACCCACCCAGACCCATTCCCCTACATTTACCCCTTCACCTAACACTACAGGTAATTTAGCATGGCCAATTCACCTAAACTGCACATCTTTGGACTGTGGGAGGAAACCCACGCAGACACAGGGAGAATGTGCAAACTCCATATGGGCAGTTACCCGAGGCAGGAATTGAAGCCAGGTCTCTGGCGCTGTGAGGCAGCAGTGCTGACCACTGTGCCACCAGCTTTTGTAGCGCTGCTTCTTCATTAGGTGGTTGTGGAGAATAAGACTATAAGTCACAGGATTTATAACAAAAAAATTACAATGTTATGCAACTGAAATGATATATTGAACAAACCTGGATTATTGTTAAGTCTTTCATCTTTTCGAATGGGTTGCAGGTTTCGGTTCATTAATATGTAAATCCCAGAACTTCTTTTAAGTCACCTTCTTGGGATAATTTAAGATTTTATAACAAAAGGTGACTTCTCAGCTCAGACAATGCATTAAAGGTGTGAGGTTAGAGTCTGTCTGTCTCCCAATCTTGAGTCAGACTGGTTCTATTTCCAAAGTGAAATTTACAAAATATTACATGTATTAACTGCCTGCTTTAACTGCCTGCAGGTTGTGCATTTTTTTGAGCAAAATAGAATGTATCTGCAAATACAAATTCACCCCTTGGACTTATATGTGTGTGCACATGCATGAGAGAGAGAGAGAGAGTGAGTGCATGTGAGAGAGTGTGTGTTTGCGTGTGATGGAGTATAAGCAAGTGAGATGGTGTGTGCGTGGATGCAAGTGTGGGGGGTTGATGTGTGTGAGTATGAGAGAGAGCGTGTGTATGAGAGAGGGTCTGAGTTAGTACGTGAATATCTAAGTGTGTGTGTGTGTGAAAGAGAGTTTGTAGTATAGTGGGGTCACCTGTAGTGTGAAATGAACTCAAGGTCTCGGTTGAGGCTATCCTCACGGGTACAGAACTTGGCTATCAGCCTCTGCTCGGTGACTCTGCATTGTTGTCTATCCCTAAATCCGCTTGGAGGATGGTCACCCAAAGATTCGAGGCCGAATCCCCCCAACTGCTGAAGTGTCTGCTTGGTCTCGCCAATGTACCATGCTTCGGGGCATCCTTGCCTGCAGCATGTGAGATAGACAACTTTGGCCAAGTCACGAGTACCTGCCACATACATGGTGGGTGCTGTCCCCACGGGTAATGGTGGTATCCGTGTTGACACTCTGGCATGTCTGTGCAGTGGTTGATATGACAGGGTTGTACGGTGCTGTGGTCGATGTTGTCCTGAAGGCTGGGAAGTTTGCTGCAAACAATCATCTGTTTAAGGTTTGGTGGTTGTTTAAAGGTGAAAGGTGGAAGTGTAGGGAAGGTCTTAGCGAGATGCTCATCCTCATCAATAATGTGCTGCATGAAGAACATGTCATAGTTTTTCGGCTCCAGGCAGTACTGGACAATGAAGGGTACCCTATCGGTTGCAATCCATGTCTGTCTCCTGAGGAGGCCATTACGGTTTTTCACTGCGGCATGTCGGAACTTGCAATTGATGAGTTGAGTGTTGTACCCTGTTCTTATGAGGGTATCCTTGAACATCTTCAGGTATCTGTCACATTCCTCCTCACCTGGACAGATCCTATGTATGCATAGGGCTTGTTCTTAGGGGATGGCTATTTTAATATGTTTAGGATGGAAGCTAGAGAAGTGTAGCATTGTGAGGTTATCTGGGGGTTTGCGGTAGAGTGAGGTACTGAGATTCCCATCCTTAATGGAGATGCATAGTCCAAGAATGAGACAGATACTAAACAGTAGTCCATGGTAAGTTTGATGGTGGGATGATGGGATGAAACTCGTTGATAACACTGTATAATTGTTTCAGTGACTCCTCACCATGGCACAACAATCACCAGACAGGGGTGTTCCCTCCCAGTCGGGGAACACTTCAGCGGTTGGGACATTCAGCCTCAGATTTTCGGGTGACCATCCTCCAAGGCGGACTTCAGGATAGGCAATAATGCAAAGTAGCTGATAGCCAAGTTCGATACCCATGAGGATGGCCTCATGGGTTCATGTCACACTACAGGTGACCCCACTACACTATACACTCTCTCTCACACACACAATCTTACATACTCACGCAGACCTTCTCTCATATACATGCTCTCTGTCATACACACATACATACAGCCCCACACTCTCACTCTCTCACAGGCTTATACTCCATCACACTCACACATACACTTTACCAAGCTTTCACACACTATCTCAGGTGCACTCACACGCACTCTCTCTCTCTCATGCATGCACACACACATATACATCTATGGGGTGAATTTGTATTTGCTGAATTGTATTTGCAGATACACTCTATTTTGCTCAAACAAGACACAATCTGCAGGCAGTCAATACATGTTTAGATTAGATGCCCTACAGTGTGGAAACAGGTCCTTTGGCCCAACAAGTCCTCACTGACCCTCTGAAGAGTAACCCACCAGAACCCATTTCCCTCTGACTAATGCACCTAACACGATGGGCAATTTAGCATGGCCAATTCAGCTGACCTGCACATCTTTGGACTGTGGGACAAAACTGGAGCAAATCCACACAGACACAGGGAGAATGTGCAAACTCCACACAGACAGTCGTCCAAGGCAGCAATCGAACCTGGGTCCCTGGAGCTGTGAGGCTGCAGTGCTAACCACTAAGCCACCATACTGCCTAATAGTTTGTAAGTTTTACTTTGGAAATAGAATGAGTCTGACTTAAGATTGGGATACACACAGACTCTAACCTCACACCTTTAATGCATTGCTGAGATGTCACCTTTTGTTATAAAACCTTAGGTTATTTTGGGAAGGTGATTTACATATTAATGAACCGAAACCTGCAACCCATTCAAAAAGATGAAAGACTTAACAACAATCCAGGTTTGTTCAATATGTCATTTCAGTTGCATGACACTGTAATCTTTTGCTATAAATCCTGTGTCTTATGATCTTATTCTCCACAACCACCTGAAGGAGCAGCGTTCCAAAAGCTGGTGCTTCCAAATGAATCTGTTGGACTATAGCCTTGGTGTTATGTGATTTTTAACTTTGTCCACCCCAGTTCAACACCAGCTCCTCCACATCCCATAAACATACCTCTTGGCAAAAAAAGGAATATTCAGACACACATTCTCACAAGTAGTTCTCCCATCCAGGAGAAAGAAAACATCAAGAGAAAATTCAGAGTAGCAGCCAGGAGACGTTCACTGAAGCTCCAACTCTGTTCAGACCTCAATAGCTTCTGATGTCACTGAAAACCCAAAATGCAGAAATCCTAATGTGAGAGCTGGCCACACTCATTCAGGCTATTTCAAAAAGCCCAAGGACTCCCAAGCTGTTAACTCAAGTAATGTTAACTCGTCAGCTCAGTATATCTGGAAAAGCGCAGCAGGTCAGGCAGCATCCAAGGAACAGGAGAATCGACGTTTCGGGCATAAGCCCTTCTTCAGGAATGAGGAAAGTGTGTCCAGCAGGCTAAGATAAAAGGTAGGGAGGAGGGACTTGGGGGAAGGGCGTTGGAAATGCGATAGGTGGAAGGAGGTTAAGGTGAGGGTGATAGACCGGAATGGGGTGGGGGCGGAGAGGTCAGGAAGAAGATTGCAGGTTAGGAAGGCGGTGCTGAGTTCGAGGGATTTGACTGAGACAAGATGGGGGGAGGGGAAATAAGGAAACTGGAAAAATCTGAGTTCATCCCTTGTGGTTGGAGGGTTCCTAGGTGGACCAGCCACTACAGCGGACAGCTGAAACTGACAACCGGAAGCGGCAGGGACAGGCCACTATAAATGCCGGAGGAAACACCACAGAAGCGCTTCACAGGAGGCTCCCAAGCACTGAGGATGTCACCTAGACAGGGGACGAAACGTTTGCAACAAAAACTTCCAGCTCGGCGAACAGAACCACAGCAGGTGATCAAGAGCCGAGCAGTGTTTACAAGTGAAGCTGATTAGTTCTCAACTAACTGAGCTCGTCGGAACTGAAAATGAGTTACAGAGGCACCGACACAAGGAGAGGTAGACATAGGAGTGTGTGCTAGTGTGTTGCCTAGTGCCTTTCCTGCAGCAGTTGCACGTGTGCTGTGACTTTTAAAATGATAAATCAGAGATATTTTCCAAGTGAACCATCCATTCTGTGCTTTTTACAAATCAAATGTTTGTTTAAATGTTTAAACTCTAAAAAGAGTTACTAAAACTCAAAGTGATGTTTACATTGTTGCTTTGTTGAGTGGGGAAGCAGTTTGCAGATAACATGATAATTTTGGGATGGATGGGAATGCAAAGTGAGCTTTGACCAGCAGCCGGTAGCTGATCATTTTCAGCATTCTGACCAGACTTGGATGCTAAAGAACATCAGTCTGACGACAACAGCCATTCAATATGATCATGACTGATCGTTCAACTCAATAGTCTGTTCCTGCTTTTCCCCCATACCTTTTTTTGTTAAAGATATTTTTTATTGAAAGAGGGATTTTTAAAATTAATTCAACCAGAAAAAATACAAATCAAAACAATATAAAAAGGACAGAACAACACTCAGATACATAAATGGATAAACAAATAAATAAATAATTGGCTTAGCATGACAAAACAATATCTCTTGATCATCTAAAGCGTTAACTTGCACATATTCATATGTTTGTAATTCTTCCTCTCAGGGTGTTGGATTCATTAAACACAACTGTCATAGCTATATAATAGCTGTTATTAGCATGGTAGATGAGTCTGTGTCCAGGTAATCCAAAAAAGGGCTGCCATGTCTTATAAATTCTTTATAAAATTCATTCGTAAGTCCGTCAGTACTGGGCACCTTTCCACTCTGATGCTGCTTTGCAGTCTCCTGTACCTCCTGCACTGATAGCAGGGTGTTAATGAAAGACTCTTGCTCGGGGGTTACACCTGAAAGATCCAGGTTTGTAAAAACAATTTCCATCCTCTCCGTCCATCCTCAACACATTCAGATTGGTATAATTCCGAGTAAAATCTCTGAAATGCTATGTTAATCTTTTAAGAGTCGCAGGTAAGGGTTCCCAATCCTTCCCCGATCAAGGCAATGGCTTGGGGGGCACTTTATCTCCTGGCAAGATACGCTAGGTACTTGCCCAGTTTATCGCCATGCTCAAACAACCTTTATCTTGCAAAAGCAAGTTCCTTTTTGGCTGTCTGTGAGAGCATGGAGTTCAGTGTAGACCAAAACAGTGTGACCCTCTGTAGCTTAGCCTCAGAGGGTCTATGAAAGTATGTCTTCTTGGCTACCTTCAAAAGGTCTGCCACTGCTCTTCCTCCTATTGCTTCTTACCGGCACAGTAAGAAATAATTATCCCCTGGCATAAGCTTTATCAGTTTCCCAGAGAATGGCTAAGTTAATGGCTAGGAAAGCTCTGCATTCATTAGAAAAATACTCAATGAACTTACTATCCTTAAGAATGAAGGGATCCATTTGCCAGTGTCCCGAACCTGTTACATTACCAGTAATCTTAACCAATAAGTATACTGGGCTGCCTGATCAGAGATGGTAATATTCTCAATTGTACAGAATGCCACCGAATCCAGGAGTGCTGCAGGGGTTAGAATGGTGTGGCACCTATGCAGGTTGGAGAACAACATAAAATCTCTGCCTTTGGGCTGAAGACACCTCCAAACATCCACCAGCTTTAGTTATACACACAAATCTATGAATTGTTTAGATTGTGAAGAGGGTATTGGGGGGCCTTTAGGCATTCTGTCTGCCATGGAGTCCATAAAGAGAAAGTAAGGACTACAGATGCTGGAGATCAGAGTCAAGATTAGAGTGGTGCTGGAAAAGCACAGCAGGTCAGGTAGCATTCGAGGAGCAGGAAAATCGACATTTCGGGCAAAAGCCCTTCATCAGGAATGAGCCCTCATTCCTGATGAAGGGCTTTTGCCTGAAATGTCGATTTTCCTGCTCCATGGAGTCAATAAGACAGTTAAAATTTATCCCCACCACCCCCCCCCCCCCCCCCCCGCCCCCGCCACACACAAACACACCATGATAACGTATCAGGATGTAAGATTAATGAGTTTAGAAAATACATCTATCAAGAATTTAAGGGGATGGGCAAGGGGACAGCAACATTTAAAATACTGTATTCTTCTCCATATATCAAGGCTTTGAGAATTATGAACCTTCTGTACATGTCTTTAATATTATCCAGTAACTTAAATGGGAGATTCTTCCTCACAAGTACGGCCTCTCCCCTACTCTTAGTGTTGAAAGATAAGAAATAAACCCGATCAAACCCACTCGGTTGTAATTTCAAATGCTCCTTATCCAGGTGCGCCTCCTGCAGTAGGGTAATATCTACCCTCTCCCTTTTTCCTCTTGACTGGCGAGTGGCTCTCCTTGATGTTCCAGGTATACCATTTAAGCATATCATTAGCCATAACACTCTCTAGTAACATTTGGACTCCAGAGACGAAGAACCCAAATCATAAATCACTGACCTCAATTAAAGTAAATCCACAGAACATAAAGATTACAAAGACTAACACAACTTTTACGAAACTTTTTTCAAATCTTCAAAACTTACAAAAATTATATACAACAGGAACCAAAAAAAAACAAAAGTGCCAATGTAACTGAATAGGAAAACTTACCCCCTCCCCCACACCCAAAGAGGGTACCTAAACATCCCAAAAACATGTCTTCTGCCCCGCTGCCAATATGACAACCAGAGCAGTTGAATACAAAAACCAGGCTTGAACTGCCCTTAGATAGGCATCTAGCCATCATAAACACCTTCCTAACTCCATCTACATGGAGTTTTGCATGGACACAAGCAAGAAAGAAAGAAGATGGTAGAGTTAAAATGAGTTAAAAGTGAGTACTCTGCCCACCCCCAAGTATAATTTAATGCTAGTTGGTACCAGAGAATAGAAAAAAAAACAAAGAAGACATTTTGTTTTAAAAAATTAATGTCTGTATACATTAAAACGTCAAGTCTAATTTAACGTGTCCACAAAATTTTTTGCTTTCTCTGTAGTCAACTGAATGTATTGATCCATTGAAAGTAAACCAAAGCACCGCTGGGTACCTTAAAGGGTATTGGTTCACAAGTTCCCTTCATCTTCTCTTAATATCATAATAAGATTTTCTTTTTCGGACCATCGCCGCTGAGAGGTCCTGAAAAAACATGATCATGGAGGCCTCATGAACAAAAGCGTTTGGATCTTTTTCCTAGGTTCAAGATGCTTCCATGACTCTTTGTCCCCGTAGCTGTGAATCTGCACGAGAGCACTGGACTAGATCTGACTTTCGAGCCATAATCTGGTGAGTGCTTTCAATTTCAATTTTCACCTGCTTTGTTTTGACTTCTAATTTGAGGAATCGCGGCAGCTTGTCATAGAGTCATAGAGATGTACATCATGGAAACAGACCCTTCGGTCCAACTTGTCCATGCCAACCAGATGTCCCAACCCAATCTATTCCCAACTGCCAGCCCCCAGCCTATATCCCTCTAAACCCTTCCTATTCATATACCCATCCAAATGCCTTTTTAATGTTGCAATTGTACCAGCCTGCACCGCTTCCAATGACAGCTCATTCCATACACACACCACCCGCTGCATGAAAAGGTTGCCCCTTAGATCCCTTTTAAATCTTTACCCTCTCACCCTAAACCTATGCCCTCTAGTTCTGGACTCCCCATCCCAAGGAAGAGACTTTGTCTATTTATCCTATCCATGCCCCTATGATTTTATAAACCTCTATAAGGTCATCCCTCAGCCTCTGAAGCTCCAGGGAAAACAGCCCCAGCCTGTTCAACCTCTCCCGATAGCTCAACTCTGGCAACATCCTTGTAAATCTTTCCTGAACTCTTTCAAGTTTCACAACATCTTTCCGAGAAGAAGGAGACCAGAATTGCATGCCTTGGGATCTTTTTCCTGGGTTCATGAGACTTCCATGACTCTTTGTCCCCGTGGCTGTGAAAACACACGAGGACAGGACGAGAGCAAAAGTGGCCTAACTAATGTCCTGTACAACTGCAACATGACCTCCCAACTCCTGTACTCAATGCTCTGACCTATAAAGGAAAGTATACCTAACACCTTCACTATCCTATCTACCTGCGATTCCACTTTCATGGAGACATGAACCTGCACTCCAAGGTCTCTCAAAAAGTTTTACTGGCTGACCACCTTTCATCCCCTTCGGTAGACCAATGATACAAACATTTTTCTTCCTGCCCCAATTCAAGATTGTCAACTTCAACGGTTAAGTTACAGACCTGCTTTTCAAGGGCTTGGATCTGATGATACAATGAATTGATTGTGGTCTCAACCATTGTGATTCCGCGCTCGACATCATCCGCTCTCTTCTTGAGGTCTTCAAGCTACTGATTATGTTTTTGAATTATGGCAGATAGCGGGGTCCAGATTACTGTTCAACTTTTCTTCGACCCTGCCTTTGAACGTTTCGTGGAGCTCCACGATAAGCGCCTGGTGTGTAATCAGGTCCACCAGACTGGTATGGAGGTCTGCGGCAACGGACGAACTCAATGCCTCCAGCCCCACGTGTTGGGACTTATTCGACTTTTTTCCATTTTTTGTCATTTACATTAGACAAAAAAGTGATTGATAAAGATTCTATGGCTATTTCAGCATTTACATTTAGTGAAATTATTTGGGTGGAGTGGCTGAAAACACTGCTTTGCTTGTGCTGTGGTGCAGAGTCCAGCAAAGCAGTCCATTTAGAAACCCCCCCCCCAATCTTTTGTTTCCTTTAGCTCACGTGCTTTATGGAATTCCTTCTTGAATACATACAATGTTTTTGCTTTGATTGCTTTCTGTGATTGCAAATTCCACAGGCTCACCACTCTCTGCATGAAGAAACTTCCTTCATGGTCCTAAATGGTCCTTATGAGGATCTAAAATCTGGAATTACCATTGTCAGGAGTAACCATTTTTATGCCAAAATGGCTTATTAATACAAAGTAACATAACAAAATTGCTTCAAGCTACAAATTAATACTGTATTTAAAATGGCTTCTCACCCCGCTAAAAGCTGCATTCCTGCCTTGCTGAGCTAACTGAATCAAAAGATAAAGCAGACAACGGAGCCTTCACAGTATGGAATTAACTAAGCTAGATGGGACATTACTAACCATCCCAGCTAACCTTGAAATGTAAATGCAAAGAGATAATGGGTGGTAAACAACTTTGTTTTCCAGAAAATATCATTGGTTTAACCTGTTGTCCATTATGTCATTTTATTGGAATTACTCTGCAATTAAGGCTGTACTACAAAAATTGCCTTTGTTCTAAGTGGAGTTGTGCAGTTTCTCCATCCACAGATGCTTTTAATTGCCGAGTTGCTGGACAAACTTGTGCTTGGCTTCATAATAAACTGTGAAATCTTGCTGAAGCAGACTGCATTCCTTTGATTATCTGACCGATTGCGGAACCGAAAGACCCCTCCCGGGGGTCGAGATCTTCACTTAGACTATGAGCCCTAGTCCTGGATTGCCTGAAGTCAGGAAGATCCTTCCTGCATCTATCCAGCCCCATTTGAGATGTATGGGTTTCTATGAGATCCAGTAGGCCTAGTTAATGTAGTTAAAGTCCTGTGCCTCCTGTGAAGAAGTGAAAAATAACTGATGAAAGCAAATCAAAGAACAGAAAGTCCTGGGGAGCCAAAATTCTTGTTAAACAGCATTGATAATACTTCTGAGGAGCCTTAAGGTGGCATCTATACATAGTCTAAGTTTCAAAATCATATTGAGTCAGAAGGAGAACACTTTTATATACAAGAATCTTAGTATCAGCATGGTCATCGAAGACGCTCATCTTTAGTTATCAAAAAGTGGCACTTGCAGATCAGATGCACTGCTGAATCTTTGCATCAGTGTCAGCCTTAAATAGAGAGCTAATATCCAGGTAGGAGAAGTATTCCAGGTTTGGGAGGATTGTCAATTGATCTTAATGGAGGGATGGACTGGAACTTGACCTGTTTCAGGTTGTTAAAGGATTTGAGGTTTTTTTTGAGGATGAGGCTGCTTCTACAAAGGTGTTAAGCAAGTTTTAAGGTTCTGTTCTGAGAGAGCAGAGATGCATTGTCATCCACATATTGAAATTTCACGAATGAAGCAGGTGTCATTTGCCTCTTGGATTTCAGTTGGTTGAGGTTGAAAAGTTTTTCGTCCATTCTATAGACAACATCCACACCAGTGGGAAGACTGCTCATTACAAGATGAAGATTGATTGCGATGAAGATGGAGAAACATGTGTTATGTGGAAAAGTTTTCTTATTTGAAGACAGTGACATTATGTGATTTTAGTAACTCATTTGGCCAATCACCTAAATTGATATATTATTAAGGAGGAGTGGTAATATTTCTTCTTTTTGAGTGAGTCACAGCAGCATGGGTGGTTTCTAAGGCAGGTGGCCTCGGCACTCATCAACAATGAATCATTTGTTCAGTACAAAGCATTCCTGACTATTGAAAGTGGAATCTTGCGAGTAAGTTGTGCAGCTGAAATAACTGGTTTCAGGAACAAACAACAGATTTGAATATGTATGCTGAACCTTGAAACTGAGAATTGCTTGGATGTTTGAAAGAGGAGATGTATAATTACTGAGTCACTCAATCCTCTGACCTGTGCCTGGTTTGAGAGTTTAGGTTTCGTCAATTCAACCAACAAAAAAAATTTGTTTCAATTATTTAAAGTACCAACAATATAGATTAGCACTTTCACCCATTGTCTTGTGAATCCTGTGTCAACAGAGCAAGTTCACAACACCATTCATTTGGACATTGAACATGATAGATTTTAGCAGATCTGCAATGTTTAAATGCAACTTAATCAACAATTAATCAATTTCACATTTCCAAAATTAATTCATTGATATCTGGGATTGACTTTGGCTGGAACATATCCTCCCTTTTAGTTCCCTCCTAAAGGAATCACCTGTTACTAAAAGAATATGCTTTGGATGAGTGGTAGAAATAGTGCTGCTCTTATCTGCAGATGCATTACCCTGTGAACTGGGAAGGAATGATGTTTTAAAATTGTGCGTTAAACTTCTTGTAGTTACTGCATTAAATTTTATCACCTCTACATTATTCTCCATTCTGAAAGATACTTTGTAGGAACTGAATCATCCAACTCACTTCTTAAAAACATCTCCAAGACAATGAACTCCGCTACATTTAGTAGCTTTTTGTAAACTCGTTCATGTAATGTGGGCATCACTGGCTGGGTCAGCATTATTTGCCCAACCCTAATTTCTCTACAGAAGGTGATAATGAACTGTGCACTGAACCACTGCAGTTTTTGAAGTGTACAGACACCCACTACTGTAAGGACATTTCCAAGTCAGGAGTTTATGTGGCTTGGAGATGAACTTGCAGGTGATGTCCTTGTCCTTCTGGGTGAAAAATGTCAAGTTTGGAAGGTGCTGTTGAAGGAGCCTTGTGTCATGGTGAAAGTGAAAGTTCTGGATGAGGTGCCAATCAAGTGGAATGCTTAGTCTTGGATGGTGTCAGGCTTATTTAGTATTTATAGAGCAGTACCCATCCAGACAAGTGGGGAGAATTCATTATATTTCTGACATGAGTAGAGTAGATGATGTGTATGCACTGGGGAGATGAGAAATATGTTGTTTGCTGTAGAATTCTTATTTCCACAAGATTTGTCTGGCTGGTCCGGTTCAGTTTGTGTTTAATCATAACCTGCAGAAGGTTGACAGCAGGGGCTTCAGCATTGGTAATGCCATGGAGCATCATAGGGAGGTGGTTACATTCTCTCTTGTTGGAAATTGTGATTGTTACAAATGGTATTAGCCCAAGCCTGGACATTCTGCAAGTCTCACTGCATATAATACAGAATTCAGTATCTGGGGAATCTTGAATGTTGCTCAATATTTTGCAAAAGGTGGTTAATATTTCCATCTCTGACCTTATGGAGGAGGGAAGGTCATTGAAATATTGCAGATGCTTGGGCCTAGAACATGTTATGAATGTGTATGGGATAGTACCTTTAAGAGAATTAAAAGTTAGCTGAACCAAGTGGTCTGAACAAGACATAATGTAACCTTTTCCTCTGAGATTTCCTTACGTGCTTTGAGATTACTTACAGTGTGGAAACAGGCCCTTCGGTCCAACAGGTCCACACCGACCCTCCAAAGAGCAACCCACCCAGACCCATTCCCCTACATTTACCCCTTCACCTAACACTAAGGGCAATTTAGCATGGCTAATTCACCTAACCTTGGTCCAACACCTCGGGTCGCTGGTTGCCTGGAGACAAAAACAAATTCTAATTAGGCCAATCAGTTTAAATTATACCCCCCAAAAAATACCAAACTCAAATCCAGTTTGAATTTAGTACATTGACAATCTTAAAAGCCAATGACTCAATCCGATGCTTTGGGGGTGACTGCGAAAAATTGAACAGTTGGTGGAGAACTGCCAAGCCACCAGCAAATGCAGACTGCCGGATACACAGCTTTCTTAAAGTACCTCTGATTGATCAGTGACTTGTGAAAAATAATCCCTAAGAAGAAGAAAACAAGACAGTGGAAGATATAAAAAGAAGATTTAACAGCTGACTGGTTTTGAAATTTGAAGTTTTGATAAATCTTCATCGGGGGTTTTATCGGACTAGTACTGTAGAAGTTGAAGGTAAAAGATAGGTTAGAGAAAGGAGTTGTAAATAGTTGTTAGTTAGTTATTTCTTAAAGTATAAAAGAGATTAAAGTTGTTAATTTTTACTTTAAGTAGCCACCTTCGGGATAGTTCTTGGCCTCTCAAATTTCCACAGATTACTGCACGGGATAAATCCTTTCTGTGGTGCTGGTTTAAATTAAGCAGGAGAGTTTAACCCCGTGTCATAACAGACACTATCCTGAGTAACTCCTGCAATGATGCTCTGGAATTGAGAGATTAACTTTCAACAACCAGAACTATCTGCCTTTGTGCTAAGGCCAGGACCTAGGTTCGATTCCAGCCTGGGTCAACTGTCCATGTGCAGTTTACACATTCTCCCAGTATCTGTGTGGGTTTCATCTGGGTGTTCCGGTTTCCTCCCACTCCCCAGAGATTTGCAGGTTGTGCGGACTGGTTATGCTAAATTGCCCACAGTATTCTGGGATGTGCATACTAGGTTGATTAACTACAGGAAATACAGGATTACAGGGATAGGGTAGAGGGGTGAGTCTGGGTGGGATGCTCTTTGGAAGGTCTGAGATATTAAAGAGTTAATTTGTTCTACTGACCTGCAAGAAATTGAATACCCTGGGGGTAGGGTGGTGTGTCTTTGTCTGACAGATAGAATGTGGGAGGTTTACATGACCATTTCTTTGCCGTTCAGGGATGATTTACATTTTCATCCAGAAATCAATATGAACATTACAGTTGGAATTTGACTACTCCCCTATAGTCACAAAAAATGATTTGCAACAGATTTGACCATAAAGGGATGATTTGCATTACATTGTCTCTGGAGGTGAGGTGGACACTGCATTGTATCTTGAGTGGCCTATGACTATGAGGGAGTGACTGGGGGTTGTCTTGTGGGCATTACTAACTGTGATGTAAAGACTTTGTATAAAGGAGGGACTGTTTCCTTTGTTCAGAGCGAGCTTTTGCCACAACCCCGTAATCCCTATGAGGTATGTGTTAAAGGTTCCTCCATAAAGAGACCCCTAGACACACCTCACAAGCATGGCAAGGAGTGTTCAGAGTTTCTCCAAAGCTTATATTGCAGTTGGTTAATAAAATTTTGCTTGTTCACGGAAGTTGGCATGTTGCAATTGCATCAAATGTTAAGAATCTCAAGAGTAAAAGACATTAACAGGTCAGTGTGGACTTGTTGGCCAGAATGTAGTGATTCTAAAAGGGTGGGGGCATGATACATCCTTGCTTGAGATCACCCCTAACACCTCCTCATTTCCCCACTACACTTTCTATTTAATCACAGAAGGTGGAACACTTGACCATTCGCTTCCTCCCTCCTCACTGTCTAAGGCCTCAAACACAATCTCCAGGTAAAGCTGTTTCATTTATAGTTGTTTCAATCTAGTCTACTGCAATCACTGCTCACAATGCAGTTTCCTTCACAATGGCAAGACCAAGCAAATCAGTAACATCTTTGTGAAAAATCTCCCTTCTGTCCATAGGAATGATCTTGACCTTCCAGTTTCTTGCCATTTCAACAAACTACCTTGCTTTCATGTTAATATTTCTGTCCTGGGCCTTCTGCCATGTTCCAACAAAGAACAATGGAGGCTTGAGGAACACACCTCACCTTCCATTCAAGTACTTTACAGCCTTGAGATTTCAATATGAAATCCCAAAACTTCAGACACTGACTGCTTTCTGGCCATTCTCCATTTTACTTACATCCTCCCCTCCCCGAACCCTACTTCGAACAGTCTAGTCTTGTTTGTGTCTTGCTTACTTTGCATTTAGTTGAGAAGACCAATTCTCTCCCTCTCACAACCATTTATATATTTTGTTTTTTTTTGCCACAGTTGACAACACCTTTGTCTTTTGCATGGATCTCTCTCGCAAAATTATTACAGAAAATTTCCAATACCTTTCAGTTCTGAATATTAACTGGACTCAAAATATTAACTCTGTTTCTCTTGCCATAGATTCTGGCAAACCTGCTGAGTTTCTCCGGTATTCTGTGTTTCAGATTTCCAGCATCTACAGTATTTTATTTTTATTCATGATGATTATAGTATTTTTAGTCTGAGATCTCTTGGTTCCTCCTCCCAAACTGGACTTGCATCTTCAAAGAGATGTGACTTCTCTCTTCTTCTGACAAAATATACTACTCAAATATATCTTTGAACTTATCAATTATTTGTTGAAGCTATCAATTGATTCATGTCCCCTGTATTTTGCTACACTATCTATAATCCCCACATTCTGATGTCATTCACAAAATTAGAATGTTTTTTATTGTAAAGTCCAATCAGTAATGTAAATTGAGAACAGTAGTGGTCCCAACACTGATTCTTATTGATCCCACTTGCCATATTCAGTCAGTCACTGCATAACATTGTTTTATTCATTCAGGAATGAGGATGTCATTCGCTAAACCAGTATTTACTGTCCATCCCTAATTCCCCAGAGGGCAGTTAAGAGTTAACCACATTGCTGTGGGTCTGGAGTTACATGTAAGCCAGAGCAAGAAAGGATGGCAGTTTCCTTCCTAAAGAACATCAGTGAACCAGATGGGTTTTTCTGATCATTGATAATAATGGTCGTCATTAGACTCTCAATGCCAGACTTTGATTGAGTTCAAATTCCATCTGCCGAGGCAGGATTCGAACACGAGTACCCAGACATTATGTAGGCCTCTGGATTAACAGTCGAACAATAATATCATAAGACTCCTGTCTCCTACAAATTTCCCTTTACTTCTACTCCTTGCTTTCTGTCTTGAAGCCAGTGAACAATTCATTTAGCTTGTGTCCTGACTCCACATTCTGTGACCTTATTCATTCATCTACAATAGGACATGTTATTGAAAGACTTTTGAAGATCAGATGAATTACATAGACTCATAGAAAAGAATCCCTACAGTGTGGAAGCAGGCCATATGGCCCATCGAGTCCACACCGATCCTCCGAAGAGCAACCCACCTAGACTACCCCACCTACCATATTACTGTAACCCTGTATTTCCCATGGCAATCCACCTAACCTGCACATCTTTGGACGATGGGAGGAAACCGGAGCACCCAGAGGAAACTCATGCAGACAGAAGGAGAATGTGGAAGCTCCACAGATCTGCTGTTACCATTGACTAACCTCTCATTTATCTCCTAATATAAGTTTAGGGTTGGCTAAGCAAGATTTTCCCTTTTGAAATCAATGATGAATATTTATTCTATTACACTTCCACATGTTCTTCTGCTCTATTCACGAATAAGGATGCAGTTAGAGTCACAGATGTACAGCATGGAAACAGACCCTTCGGTCCAACCCGTCCATATATCCCAACCCAATCTAGTCCCATCTGGCAGCACCCAGCCCATATCCCTCCAAACCCTTCATATTCATATACCCATCCAAATGCCTCTTAAATGTTGCAATTGTACCAGCCTCCAACACTTCCTCTGGCAGTTCATTCCATACACGTACCATCCTCTGCGTGAAAAAGTTACCCCTTATGTCTCTTTTATATCTTTCCCCTCTCACCCTAAACCTATGCCCTCTAGTTCTGGACTCCCGCCCCAGGGAAAAGACTTTGTCTATTTATCCTATCCATGCCCCTTTATTTTTTTCTGGCACCAATGTTAAGTTCCCTATTCCCTGGATGTGTTCTACCCCCTTCATAAGTACAGGAGTTGCATGAGCATCTGCCAAGCACTCATCCTTTTTCTAATGAATAATTAAAGATGTGCAGTAATGTCTCTGTGACCTCTTCCTTTGTTGACAATGGTCAGCACATAGATCAGAAACAGGAGGAACCAAGGATGGATCTTCAAGTGACACTGGAGGGAGCAGTGTAGCCAGTGGTAGAAGGAGATACCAATGATAATGATTCTTTAATTACAGTTTGATTGTGGCTTCCCAAAACAAGGGGTCAGGAACCCAAAGGTCACCTGGTGACATTTTGGTCTTGTGAGCTGCAAGACAACAACACTGTCACAGAGGACAGCCCAAACTCACAACCATAGTAACTGCCCTCCTACCAGCTGCCAAAAACTCTCACTTCTCTTCTACCACCCCAAACCTGCCCCATCCCTGCTCTGATTGTTTTTATGGAGGAGCCGTGTTAATTTTAAATCCTCAACATAGAATCAGAGTACAAAAAAAGGTTTGGCAAGTACTGGACTAGATTGACAAGAACATAACCAGGTCCGTGCAATTCCCCACCCCTCTCATGAAAAGAGGATGGTATAGTTAACTCTGTAAAGGCTGCACACCCCTCAAAGGTGCAAGAAGGTAGAGTTCAGTCCCATTGCACGGTATTTAATAGAAGCAATGGGAATCCTGGCCTCGGTCAGGATAAGTGAGGCTTCAGATTTCTCTTTTGGGAAGACCTGTGCATTTGTGCCACTCAAGTACATCACTGGCCAGAGGTCGCATACACTTTCCTATCACAGTGTCACTGGGGAGGACATTGGCTGCAGTTAGTACTGCATCCACTGGAGAATTCATATTGAGTAAAGACCCAGACAGAGATGAGTGATGACTGAAGCAGGTATTGTAGGGTGGGGTAACTGCAGGGGGTGACTTTCAGTGCGCACCACACTTCTCGATGCTGTGTGACTGAGATGAAGATAATTACCTTGGAGACAGGGTGACCAACTATTCTGGATATTTCAGGACAGTCCTGCACATTCAGCACCATTCACAATTCCTCAGATATGGAAGTAATTTATGTCCATATGCAGCAAGACCTGGACAACACATCAGTTAAGACCAATAGGTGGCATGTAACATTTTCACCTAAGTTTCAGACAATTACCATCTCCAACAAGAGAGAATCTAGCCATTTTCCCATAACATTCAATGGAAATAACATCACTGAATCCCTTACTATCAACATCCTGCTCCCTCCAGTGTCACTTGAAGATCCATCCTGGACTCAATACCACTGCCCCACAAAGCTGCATACTCAGCCCCTTACTATACTCCTTATACAACCACGATTCTATAGCTAATTTCTGCTCTAACCCCATTTACAAGAGGGGAGTGGGGGAGGAGGGGGATATACCTGTGGGAAGGTCACTCGACCCGAAATGCTAACCTTGATTTCTCTTCACAGCTACTGAGCCTTTCTAGAAACTTGTGTCTTTGTTTCTGATTTATAGCATCCACACTTCTTTCGGTTTTCACCTCAGTCACTGGGCGGAAACATTAACGCTGTTTCTCCCGCACTCTCACCGTCCCATCTCTCCCCGCGGCAGGTGTTAGCGTGGGCTCGAGCGGAACGTCAATCTCCCTTGGGGCCCGCCCACCGGGTAGACCCGCCCCCTCATGATAGACCCGCCCCCTCATGATAAAACCGTCATCTCCAGATAGACCCGCCCCCTCATGATAGAACCGTCATCTCCAGATAGACCCGCCCCCTCATGATAGACGCGCCCCCTCATGATAGACCCGTCATCGCCAGATAGACCCGCCCCCTCATGATAGAACCGTCATCGCCAGATAGACCCGTCATCTCCAGATAGACCCGCCCACTCTTAGAAGACCCACCGCCACGGGTGGACCCAACCCCTCCTGATAGATCCGCCCCTTCCTGATTGATCCGTCTTCCCCAGATAGACCCGCCCTCTCTTGATCGACCCCCCCCTCTCCGGGTAGACCCGCCCCCTCCTGATAGACCCGCCCCCCTCATGATAGACCCGTCATCTTCAGATAGACCCGCCCCCTCTTGATAGACCCACCGCCCCGGGTAGACCCGCCCCCTCCTGATAGACCCGCCTCCCCGGGATGGACACGCCCCCCAGTAGACCCTCCTGCCCGGATGGATGCGCCCCCAGATGGACCCGCCCAGACAGAATGTACTTCCTGTTTCCGGTCCCCTACCCCCACCTTTGACGAAGATGGCGACCCGGGCGGAACGGGAGCGGCAGCAGCGGCAGAATGAGCGGCACCAGGAACTACTCGGGGAGATGCTGCTGGAAAGCCGGGAGTGTGCGGACTGCGGCGGCCGAGGTAGCGGGCTCGGGGAGGGTGGGGGGGGGGTCCGGGTTGCGAGGCCTCCCTTTACTGAATGAGCCGGATTCCATCTGGGCTCAGGACCTCGTATAGAGCCCGGGAGGATCGGCCCTCCGCCGGAGCCGGGGCCGGGGCCGGGGCCGGGCTCTCCCGGGCTGTCCGAGCCCCTCTTTATTACTCTGTCTTAGTGAGGGAACAGTCCTGGATTCTGCCTTCATTGAACTTCCGCTGTATCTCAGTCAGCGCCTTTTAAAGTGTATGTACCTTGAAATGTGGTAAACTGGATCTCATGCTGCTGTTGGCTTCTGCTTCATTGCCGGCACTTGTGTGGATTTGTTCGTAGTTGCTTTGAAGAGGAAGTAGATTTATCAGCTGCGTAATTGGGAATGTTCTACCCCGATCTCGCAAGCTCAGGTTGCTGATCTGGTTTGAGTCACCCGTAAATTTGTACCATAAACCTGAATTTGGGTGGGCTTGGAGTGCACTTAATAAGGCTGCTGTGCATTTGGCATAAACTTTTGGGTAATTTCCCTGTTTTATTCCATGACCATGCACAGATTGTCTTTCTGCATGGTTTATTTGTCAGATTAGACTGAATGTATCAGGTGCACCATTTGACAGTCACATGCAGCTGGAACCAACTGAGTGCTGAATATTGCAAACTGACACTTAAGGGAATCAGAGTTGTCAGCCTGGTTATTGAGTAATCTTGTTTGGGATATCTACTTCGAATAGAGTACTTGCTGATATAGCTGATCAGGCATTGTGCTTGGATGCAACGTCAAAATTGCAGCATCAGGTTTGCGAATTCAGAACCCCAGGACTGTCTGAAAGAGATCATGTTCTGTGTTTATTGTATCTACTGTGTGAGAATGATTGGGGATATTTTATAGAATAGGCACACCATACCATAGATTGTCATAACCGAACATAGCACCAAGTAACGAGAAGTTGAGACATTGCACTCCTTTTATTTCCCTTCTGTTTCTTGGAAGAGAGTGATGATATCTCGTCACTGCTGTGCCGCCAGGAAGGATTGCAGTAACTCTGTTAGTGAGATTGTGCAATTGTATGAGCCAGGTTGCAAACACCCAGGCTCAGTTTAAAGCTGTGATCTCTGTTAGTGAGCAGTGTTCTGCTCCGGGCCAGATTAGGGAGTAGACTTGATTTTGTAATGTTATTTTTATTGTAAATGTACTTTTGACAAATTGGAATCTGAGATATTTCCACTCCCTGTCAGGGTCTGGTCTTTAACCTCTCAACAAGGTATGTATTTCACTTCCTCTTTCAGTTTCCCTTCTGAGTGGCATAAATGTGCAATCACTTTATTTATTATCAAAGACTGATTTTGAAAAATATACAATGGTTTGGGAATTTCATTCCTGGCTGAGTATCATTTTCCCTTCTCAGGATGTGTCTCTTAGAATAGGTTTGTCCCTAATAGCCCTGAAGAAGATAGTCATCAGCTGCCTTCATGAATCACTTCAGTCTATGTGGTTTAGGTACACACACACTGCTGTTAGCAAGAGGCTTCTGGGATTTTGACTCAGTGACCCTGAAGGAAGATTAATATGTTTCCAAGTCAGATGATGAGTGGTATTGGAGGGGAAATTGTGGGCGGTGTATTCCTTGTATTCGCTGCCTTTGTGCTTCAAGGTGGAAGGGTTGGTGGGTCTGGAAGATATTGTGAATATTGTCACATTTAGGACAGTTTTCAACCTTTTTGCATGTTTAACAGTGACTACTGAAGACAAACCCAGAAATTTAGGGATAGGATGGTTCCCCCTTCCCATTGTACCTGAGAATCTCGTACACTTTTAATCTGAATTAACAGCCTGTTTATATTAAATATAAACCAGTACAGCCTCATACTGGAATTTGCCATGTGGTCCAATTTGTCAATTTACTGCCTGGCATAGCACCAGTTCAGAAACGGTTCCTGGCTGCTTGAATAAGGTATCAGTGGACTGCTGGAATCAATGGAAAGACCCTCAGATGGATTAAGAGTAAGTCGGAAAGGAGGAAATGGAAAGGGCAAGGGGACAATGTGTGTCGTCACTGGGAGGGGATTGGAGTGATGCCAAGCCCAGGATTATTCATCAAGTATTCAGTGTAAGATTCAAGAGCAGCACCTTCACTGTGGAGAGGAAATGTTTGTTAATAATGTCAGTGCTGAGGGATCGCGGCAACCAGGAACTGAAAAGGAGGAGAGTTTATTCTGCTGAGGTCTCCTATCGAGTGCATCAGTCTGTGCTCAAATTGATTTTCACAGGTTACTCATTTTTAATATTTTGCTTTGATAGTTGAAGGAATGTGTGTGTGTGTCCATCTGTTTGTGTGTACGGTTATCTCTGTTATATCTGAATTTAAGAATGGAGCTGCATTTATCCGGAACATTTCATTTTTTGGAATATTCCATCCTGTCTTAAGAAGTGTGATTATTGTTGTAATGTAACAGATTTGGCAGCCAATTTGTGACAATAAGCTACCACAATGCAATAATGACCAGATAATCTGTTTTGGTGTTGTCGATTGAGGGATAAATATTGGCAGGAGATAGTGCCAAGGTTTCTTTTTCCTGAGAGTGCAGGTGGGAATTTGGTTTAATATCTCATCTGAACCACATTGTGCCTTTAATTACTTGTAAACTGTATCTCAATGTTGTTTTTGAAATTAAGTTTAGAAAACCAACTAATTTGAGCTAATGAACAGTAATGAATGTCACCATCTTCCTAAGACTTTGTTCTACTGATTGACCCCTTGATCACTGTCTATCCATGGTCCAGCAGTGTGAGTTGACAGGCTGATTAGATTAGATTCCCTACATTTTGGAAACAGCCCTTCGGCCCAACAAGTCCACACCGACCCTCCAAAGAGTAACCCATCCTGACCTGTTTCCCTCTGACTAATGCACCTAACACTATGGGCAATTTAGCACAGCCAACTCACCTAACCTGCACATCTTTGGACTGTGGGAGGAAACCAGAGCACCTGGAGGAAACCCACACAGACACGGAGAGAATGTGCAAACTCCACACAGACAGTCGCCCAAGACTGGAATTGAACCTGGGTCCCTGGTGCTGTGAGGCAGCAGTGCTAACCACTGAGCCACTGTGCTGCCCAGCTGTGATCTGAGAGTCCACTCATTCTTCTCTCAATACCTCCCTCAACCAATATTTTCACAAGATTCCCATAAACAATAATGTGTTAATGAATAGATTTGTTTTAAGGATAGGTATTGTCACAAAATCACAGAATTATTAGAGTGCAGAATGGTACCATGTGACCCAACATACGTGCGCCAGCTCTATTATCCAGTGCTAGTCTTCTGCTTTGTTCCCCATATCCCTGCACACCATGACTACACAAAAAAAATCTAATACCTTCTTGAATGCTTCAATTGAATCTGACTCTATTGTATTTCCGGACAGAGTATTCCATACTCTAACAACTTGCTGCATGAAAATGTTTTTTCTCACATCACCCTTGCTTCAATTGCATATCACATTAAATCAACATTTGTGTTGCTTTTACATGCAGAAACAGCTTCACTCTGTCTGCTTTTCTCAGCCCTCTCATGATTTTGAAACCATCAATCAGATCTCCTCCCAACCTCCTCCTCTCTAGGGAGAATGGTTCTACCTTCAATCTATTTTCATAAATGAAGTTTCTTGTTCTTGGAACCATTCTTGTAAATTGCTTCTGCACTCTCGCTGATGCATTTGCATCTTTCCTATAATGTGATGCTCGCAATTGTACACAATCCTCCAGTTGAGCTCTAATAAGATCGACTGTCTCCTTGTTCTTGTACCCATGACCCTATTAATAACGCAGAGGGTCCTGTATGCCTCATTTACTATTCTGTCCACTTGTCCTGCCCCCTTCAATGATCTTTGCACACCCGGTCCTTCTGCTCCTGCATCCCCTTTAAAATTGTACCCTCTATATTGACTTTGTGTTCTTCCAATCAAAGTCTGGACCTTGCACTTCTTTGCATTGAAACCTATCTGTCCATTTCACCAATTATCAGTGTTATTTTGGAGTTCCATGCTGACCTTCTCATGGTTCGCAATTCTTCCAAGTTTAGTATCATCTGCAAACTTGTAAGTTGTCCTCTGTGCACCAAGATCCCGATCTCTGTACCAGGTTAGTGGAGAGAACTCAGCTGCTGTTCCTCAAATAATGTTATAAGATCCTTGACATTAGTCCGAGAGGGCACAACAGGGTCTCAGTGTCTCAATTATTAGACAGAATCTGAGTGCAACATTCCTGTAACACTGGACTGGAGTTCCAGTAGAAAAGAAGAATTTGAGGCAAGAACACTGGTGAAGACTGTAGCTGATTCCGAAAAGTTTTTCCTCAGTCAGATTATGAGCTCTGAGATTTTTGAAACCCGTTCTTTAATTGGATTTGAGGCTGCATCTTATCCTGCAGTTTGAATAATTCTGGTGATCACTTACATAGAGAGAGAGATCGCTGCACACTCAGGATTGCTGTGTAATGGCCTACAACACATACTAGCATCACGCCAGTTGAGGGGCACCACTCTGTTCTCAATGTCACCAATGTACGAACTGTCTGACCTCTGACATGACCGCCTGTTCTGCATGATAACACAGCCTCTGAACATTTTGACAAATGGTGACGTCTGAGAGCCTCAGTTAAAGGCTGTAACTTAGCCTTTAGTGTCAGGTGATCACAGACATTCAAACTTTTGTTTCTGTGTTCAATAATTTATTACTCGGGTGTGCGTTTTCCATCTATCATTAGGTGCAATTGCGGAGGCAAGAGGTGGAAAGTCTGTGATCGTGCTGAATAGGAAACAAAATTAAAGGGTATGCTTTTCCTTCATTGCTTTGTGATATGAGAGCTGTTTCTAACTTTTTAAGATGACCAGATATTGTAGATCCAACCAGTTGTTACACCTTGTTCAGAACAGTGAAATCAAGAGTTTGAAAAGTAATCTGCAAAATGTTAGTTTGGTGAGTGGGGAATTAACCTGTGAAATGGACTCAGTAAAGACACAGTGAACACTATCAATAATTCATTCAAATACCAAATTAAATAGATTTCTTTCAGAAAATAACATTTTGGAATAAAGGTTATGAGCAACTAGAGACAAAGTGTGGTAAGTGTTGGATGGCTTGTAATTTTAAGGCTGTGATTCTCGAACTTCCTATCACTGGGGATTTCCTTGCCTCGTATCTAGGTCTTTTGGACACTTAACAGCATGGATTAGTGACAACTCCAAAATCATTTAATGTGGTGGTCAGGATGATAAAGGTGAACTACTGGACCGAAAAGAGCATGTTTATGATGAAAGCACAAATCTGAATCCAGAGGTTCAGCAGTTCCAGTGTTTTTAAGATCTGATTTGCTGCTTTAGAGCAGCTCTGAACTATGGGAATGAAGTCAGAGTTCAATCTGCAGTGACCCCGTGATGCCCAAATACCCATCAGGATCAGAAGGTTGGAAATGGATCAGAGATTTGTTAGTTTGGCACCAGTGAAAACTGCTGTTGTTTCTGGTGTTGAAACTGCGAGAGGATTGAATATAAGATAACAAGTTGAAGTTTGCCCAGGTTTGGAGTTTTTATTTCCTGGAATGTAGGTGTTGCTGGTCAGAAGAGCATTTATTGCCCATCCCTAATTGCTGTGAAATAGGTGGTAGTGAGCTTCTTGAACCATTGTCTTCTTTGTGACATGGGTGCACCCACTGTGCTGTTACTGAGGGAGTTCCAAAGTTTTAGCAGTGAAGGAATGGTGATTCTAAGCCTGGATGGTGTGTGGCCTTGAGAGGAGCTTGCTGGTGGTAATGGCTGTTTCACCTTGGAAACTGTCACTGTTGACCTTTGATTTGTTTTAGTTACTCACCTTCAAGAAGCAACAGGTAGAAAGTTGCTGTTCCTGATTTTCTCATTCTTCAAACTTTGTCATTTATCACTGATGGTTCTGGGATTTTTCTGGTGTTTATGGGAATAGAATTGCACATGATCTTTCAATTTGCTAAAAATAATATAAATCCTTGCAAACTAATGACTTCGTTCTTGTTTCCACGGGTGATGGTAGCATTCCCAATGTTGAGTGAGATTGAATAAGTTACTGGGGTCCTCCCTAGTCTCTGAGACCGAGCGATCAGTGTTGTATTCTGAACAGTTTGTTGTATTGGTGGGTTTGTGGCATACAATCTTCCGTTTCCAGTTTCCTGTTTATGAGCGTATTCACACATCACAGGCTGTGAAACTGGTTTCTGTTAACAACCTTTTATGCTTTACAATTAACAAGTTGCACTTTGTCCCATTTTTGCAGCAAAATGTCATTTGTTTTAGCTTTACCAGTTCTATAAAAACAAAATAAATCCACTAGAATCTGTGCTTAGGAAATAAATTGTCAACTATTGCTCAGTGAATAGCACACTCTCACCTGAGTCGAATGGTTGATGCCTTCAGGGACCTGAGCACACAATCTTGGCTGACACTTCAGTTCAGTATTGAGGGAGTGCTGCACAGTTGGCAATGGGGTGTTTTAAATGGGGCGTTAGACTACCCTAACATCTCAGAGAGGGGATTTTTGGAAGATTCCAAAGCTATTCAAAGGAGCATAAGAAATTCTCTGTATCCCTGGATCAGTATTTAGAGCTGAGGTGATCTGACTGGAAAGTTATCTGGTCATACCATATCACTGTGAGAACTGGAATTAGAATTAGGTTTATTGTCACATGTATTCAAGTACAGGGATACATAAGTACTGCAAAACGTGTGCAAAGTCACTATTTCTGGCACCATCGTGGGGACAAGGATAACCTAGGTACAAAATCTTGGGTATAAATTAGAAAAATAAAGATAAAAGTTCAGCATCATAGCCCTTCTAAAGCAGGGAGTCCATGCTCGGCTTCACCTCGAGACTGGGAATCCACCTTGGTCTTTCCTGAGGCCATGAGTCCATCGAGTTCATCCCTGCTTGGCTCCCTTAAGGCTGGGAGTCCCTCAAGTCCACGCTTGCTCAATTCGCCACCACCGATGCTGTCCGAGGGATGGGAGTTAGTAGAGAGAAAAAAAAGAAAAAAAATGAGAAAGAAACCGTCAGAGCAGACAAGGTCCGGTTTAGGTTCCTATTTTGCTGCAATCTTTATGGTACAGATCCATCCTTGAAGAGAGCTTGCTATTTGCGCATTCATAGGTTAATAGGTTCATACAGCGCAAGAAAGGCCCTTTGGCCCATTAAGTCTGCACCAACACACCATTGCTAAAGATGTGCAATTTCCTGCACTTGTCTCATATCCTTGAATGTTATTATATTTGAAGTGCACACCCAATTTTTTTTAAGGTTGTAAGGTTTCCAGCCTCCATACTTTCCCTGGCAGTGCATTCCAGATTTCCCCCACCTGCTGAGTGAAAAAGCTTTTTCCCAAATCCGCTCTAAATCTCATGCCCCTTGCCTTAAAACTATGCCATCTCATGATTGACCCCTCAACCAAGGGGAGCAGCTGCTCTCTCTCCACCCTGTCCATCCCTCATAACCTTATACACCTCAATCCTGTTTCCCCCCCCCCCCCTCAGCCTTCTCTGTTCTAAAGAAAACAATCCAAGCCTATCCAGTTTCTCCTTCTAGCACAATTTCTCTATCCCAGACAGCTATACCTACTCCAGTGCTATCATATCCTTCCTGTGGTGAGGTGACCAAAACTGCACACAGTACTCCAGCTGCAGCCTAATCAACACTCTCTACAGCTTCAACATTACCTCTTTGCTCTTCTACTCTATGCCACGATTATTGAAAGCAAGTGTCCCATATGCCTTCTCAACTATCCTGTTCATGCGCTCACAGGGGTCTGTGAATAATTGTTCCTCTAAGCTACCCAGTCCCCTGCCGTTCTTTAAATACTCTCTTATCACCTCGCACTTGGCAGGGTTAAATACCATCTGCCACTGGTCTGCCCAACCCAGCTATATCTTCCTACAAGCATCTTCTTTATAATTGCTCATCCTACCGATCTTCGTGTTGCCTGCAAATTTGCTTAACATTTGCCCCATATTTTCATCTTTATCATTCGTGTATATAACAAACCATAAGGCTCCCAGTACTGATCCTTGTGGTACACGGCTGGACACTGGCCTCCAGTCACTCAAACAACCTTCTAGCACGACCCTTTGGGTCCTGTTACTAAGCCAGTTTTTAATCCATCTCACCAAATTTCCCTTAATTCCATTCTGAGTAGAGTCACCCAAAATGTTAACTCTGATTTCTGTTCACAGACCTGCTGCCAGACCTGTTGAGCTTTTCCAGCAACTTTTGTTTTTGTTACCTTAATTCCATGTGCTTTAACCTTCTCAATCAGTCTCCTCTGTGTGACCTTGTCAACCTTTGCTAAAATCGAGATAAACTACATCAGCTAAACTTCCTTCATCCACACACTTCATCACATTTTTTTTTAAATTTAATAAATTTTCTAGGAATGATGTCCCTCTGACAAAGCCTTCTGACTATCCCTAATTAACCCATGCCTTGCCAAATGAGTTTTAATTCACTCCTTCAGAATTTTCTCCAATAGTTTCATTACCACTGATTTGAGACTCACCAGTCTATAATTTCCTGGGATATCTCTACTATCCTTCTTAAAAAGTGTAACCACATTTGCCATCCTCCAGTCCTCTGGCACTTCTCCCATGGCCAGAAAGGAGTTAAAAGTTTGTGTCAGAGCCCCTACATTTCCTGACTCATCTCTTACAGCAGCCTAAGATGCAGTTCATTCAGGCCAGGGGATTTGTCCATTTTTGAGCCCGATAGAGCCTAATTTCCTATTCCTAAATTGAGTGCTGCATTTTCTATATTGGTGACTACACTTTAAAACTGCATAACACTTCGGGCCATCACAAGTTTGTTAAGGGTGCTATATAAAAATAGTTTCTTTTATTTCAAAATATATGTCTGAGGGAATGTATTGACAATGGCAATGCTTAACATGGGATGTATTAGTTGCTCTTCCCCATTATCCATAAGTTCTTACGCTAGAATATTTCTAGGAATCCCTGCAAGCTAAATTTGCTGCATGTTCCAACATAATATAAAATACTGTTACATTGTGCACTATTCTGGCTGACTCTTGACACTGAGCCATCAGTTAGAATCTTTTTGAAAAGTTTAATCAATAAATTTACAAACGCAGATTCCGGAGAGCCTTGTGGTTTTAGCTGAAGGTGTTGCAATTGACTGCATACTGAAAGCATCTGATTTATTCTGCCCCTCAGTGTATTCTTGTGTAAATTATGATGGTGAAGCAGAAGATGGCAGAAAATACAGTCTCGCCAGCAGCAGTGGATAGAACCCGGCTGTGCAGATCAGCTGAAAAGACTATACAGTTACGTTGTGGATGCTTCTCTGACCTTGACACTGTTAGCCTATTTTCCAGTCACCTATCCAGCTTTAATGTGGATAACTTGCAATTCCAACTTCATCAAACTGCAAGCCATAGTTTCAAACAACTCCCACAACTCTCATTAATATCCTTAAGATCTGAGACAACTTTGTTCACAATCTCTGCTTCCTACCTAATTCTGCACTGCCTTTCTGCTTTGCCCATCCCTCGATGTCCTTGAATGGATTGGCTCTCTTGGCCATTTGAGGGCAGTTAAGAATCAATCACATGACTTGAGGTTTGGAGTCATGTGTCAGCCAGATCAGATGAGAATACCAGATTTTCGTCCCTAAAGGCTGTTAGTGGACCAGCGGGTTTTTTCAACACAAGTGATTAGAGAGTTGCACTTACACTGGCTTTTATTTCAAGATTTTTGTTCAATTTGTATTTCACCATCTGCCATGGAGGGTTTCGACCCCATGTCCCCAAAACATTTGCCCGGAGTTCTGGATTATTTGTCATAGAGAGAAACAGTCAGGAAAAGGCCTTCAGCCCTTTATGTTTGTGTCAGCCAAAAACAACCACTTAACTATTCTAAACCCACTTTCCACTACATGGCCCATAGCTTTGTACACTTGAGGTATACATCTAAACACTGCTTAAATATTATAATGGTTTCTGCTACATCCAGTCTTACAGACAAAGTTCCATATTCTCAACGACCCTCTGAGGGAAAAGGTTATTCCTCGCATATCCTATTAATCATCTTGCCCTAACCGTAAAGTTATGCCCCTGGTCATTGCCTCCCTCCATCAAGGGGAGCAGTTTCTACCCTATCTGTGCCCCTCAAATTTTATATTTTTTATATATTTAACCGTGTGCCTCTCAATCTCTTCCCTTCGGAAAACAACCCCAGTTTGTCCAAACTTTCTTCATAACAAAATCTCTCCAGCCCAAGTAACCTCCTGGTAAATTTTCTCTGCGTGATATCCATTAGAGTCTCATCCCTCCAATAATGTAGTGACTGAAATTGCACACAATAGTCTATCTATAGATTTTATACAGTTCCAACATTACTTCCCGATTCTTAAACTCTATGCCAAATATCATATTTGCTTTCTTAACCACTTTATTCATCTGTCTTCATACCTTAAAGGAATGCTGTACGTTAAGGTCCCTCTGATCCTTGGTGCTTTCCAGATCCTACTGTCCATCACACATTTCCTTGATTTGTTTGTCCTGCCCAAGTGCATCACGTCACAATTATCCGGATTGAATTCCAATTGTCATTGACCAGCCTGTCTATATCCTCTTGCGGTCTAAGGCTATCTTCTTGTCGTCTATATCCTCTTATAGTCTAAAGACTCTTTACTACCCTGAGAAAGTGTAGTGACATTACCACTTCCCACTGCTTCCCAAAGTATAATCACTTTGTGGACTTCTTCCTCTTCAGCTAAGCTTTTCTTTGATTGTCATCTCACCTTTTGGTTCAGAGATATCTGTAAACTGTAGAATTCCCTACTTCACTGACTGGCTTTATTCACCTGAACAATTTCCTAAATTCCTTCCCATTGATCCCTCCCTCCAATACAGCTTCTTTCACCTCCACCTGCATTGTAAGTTCTCTTCACCTAGGCCTGTCAAACTTCACCATCTCTAGCTCAGCTCTGTGAAGTTCTTCGAGAAACAATTCTGCATGAAATGTACTGTAAAACAGAACGTTCCCTCCAGCGCAGTCGCGTTAGGTCAAAGAAAAATACTGAAGCAGCTGGAGGTCTGAAATAAAAACAGACGTTGCTGAAGAGAAACTGAGCAGCGTTGGAAGCATCCATGCAGAGAGAATTCAGTTCTGAAAAAGTGCCATTAGACTCGCAATATTAACTTTGTCTCTTCAGATGCAGCCAGGCCTGATGAGTTCCTCCAGCACTTTCTGTTTTTATTATAAGAGGTCCTGTGCAAACATCTTTCATCATATGCACTGTCAGGCAACGCTGCAATAATTATGCAGCTCACTCATCTCATGGAGTTGGCAAGTTTCTGATCACTAATTTTTTAGGGTTTTAATATTCTCAGCTTATCTGAGCATGTTTTTGTTGCCCTCTAATACTCTTCCCACTTCTCTGAAGCTTTGAATGTTTACTGAAAGACAGCATGATGCTGAATCATATAGTATTCCTAAAATTGTTGCTGTATTCTATGGAAAGGTCAGTTGAGTATTATAATATTGAGTCAGCAGTCCTTGGTTTGGGATATGATTCATAGAGAGCTGTACAGACCAACAATAATCTTGTTTTTTTCAATGGGCTCAAAAGGTCATTACAGGCTTTCCCTCACTGAAACGGGAGATACCTGTAACAAAAGGAGGTGTGGCTGCTTCAGAAGACAAGAAACTTAAAAAGAAACACTGATTTTGTTTGATCATGCTTCTGTCAAGTGACTCAAGCCACTGTTGTTCTAGAATTAAATTCAATTCTATTAAATTCATTGTCACGTGTACCAAGGCACAGTGAAAGCTTTGTCTTGTGAGCAATACAGGCAGATCACATAGTTAAGTAGCATAGGTAATCAGCGGCAAAAACAAACACACAGGTACAGGTGAATGTTAAGAGTTTGAGTCCATTCAGTATTTTAATAACAGTAGAATAGAAATGGTTTTGAAACCGGCTGGTGCGTGTGTTCAGGCTTCTGTACCATCTCCCCAATGGTAGAGGTTATAGGAAAGCATTTTTGCCAGGGTGGGATGGATCTTTTAGAATGCTGTTGGCCTTTCCTTGACAGCAGGCCTGGTAGATGGATTCTATCGATGGGAGGTTGGCCTTTGTGATTGTCTGGGCCGAGTTCACCGCTCTCTGTAACCGTCTGATCTTGAATGGTACAGTTGGCATACCAGATAGTGATACATCCAGACAAAATGCTCTCTGGCGCAACTATAAATGCATATGAGTTTAGATAAAACATATTAGTAATTTTTAAAAGTATGCTATTAAGTTTAAAGAGTTGTTGTGGTTCTGTTCGCCGAGCTGGGAATTTGTGTTGCAGATGTTTCGTCCCCTGTCTAGGTGACATCCTCAGTGCTTGGAAGGCTCCTGTGAAGCGCTTCTGTGATCTTTCCTCCGGCATTTGTAGTGGTTTGAATCTGCTGCTTCCGGTTGTCAGTTCCAGCTGTCCGCTGCAGTGGCCGGTATATGGGTCCAGGTCGATGCACTTATTGATTAAATCTGTAGATGAGTGCCATTCCTCTAGGAATTCCCTGGCTGTACTCTGTTTGGCTTGCCCTATAATAGTAGTGTTGTCCCAGTTGAATTCATGTTGCTTGTCATCTGCGTGTGTGGCTACTAAGGATAGCTGGTCGTGTCGTTTCATGGCTAGTTGGTGTTCATGGATGCGGATCGTTAGCTGTCTTCCTGTTTGTGCTATGTAGTGTTTTGTGCAGTCCTTGCATGGGATTTTGTACACTACATTGGTTTTGCTCATGCTGGGTATCGGGTCCTTTGTTCTGGTGAGTTGTTGTCTGAGTGTGGCTGTTGGTTTGTGTGCTGTTATGAGTCCTAGTGGTCGCAGTAGTCTGGCTGTCAGTTCGGAAATGCTCTTGATGTGTGGTAGTGTGGCGCGTCCTTTGGGTTGTGGCATGTCCTCGTTCCATTCCCTTAGGCATTGCGAGGGTATCTGTTTTTGGCGAATACATTGTATAGGTGTTCTTCTTCCTCTTTTTGCAGTTCTGGAGTACTGCAGTGTGTTGTGGCCCTTTGAATAGTGTCTTGATGCAACTTCTTTTGTGTGTGTTGGGGTGGTTGCTTTCGTAGTTTAGGACTTGGTCTGTGTGTGTGGCTTTCCTGTATACCTTTGTGGTGAATTCTCCATTCGGTGTTCTCTGTACCATCACGTCTAGGAATGGGAGTCGGTTGTCCTTTTCTTCCTCTCTAGTGAATCGGATTCCTGTGAATGTGGCATTGATGATCCGGTGTGTGTTCTCTATTTCTGTGTTTTTAATGATCTTTGACCTACAAAGAATGAAACCTGAAAGCAACAACACCCCCAGATTCTATGGACTACCTAAAGTGCACAAACCAGACATCCCACTCAGACCCATAGTCTCGGTGCTATGTCTGTTGTGTCTGTAAGCCCATACAGATGTACATGTGGAAATAAGCCATTCATCCCATCGAGTCTGCTCCACCTTTCAATGAGATCATGGCTGCTGTGATTATTCTGAACACCCCTTTTCCAGGTGACCCTTGATTCCCTTACTGATTGAAAATTTGTATATTTCAGCCTTGAATATACTTCATGACCTGGCTGTGCCCACGATTACCTGACTCCACAATGGCCAATGGTGTCTGGAGGAGATTCTGATCCTGCAGGAATAGACAGCCATTTCCGTCATCTCACTGCATGGCTGGATTCTGAGAATGGTTCTGGAGCCTTTAGTTGAATGCAAGACAAATAATGTATTTTATCAAGCAATCTCAAAGCATTCCTCTCTATCTTTGGTGACGTGCTAAATGTTGATTTCATTCTTCAGATTCAAATCAGGAAGCTGTGGAGATGAGTGGTTTGTATTAAATTTATAATTGCAGAACCTTACAATGTCTGCAAAAACTTCTAAAGCATGAAGGAAAATAACTGTCACGATAGTGGAGCAGAATGAGATAGCTGACCTGTCAGACAGATCTTGCGTCGATCTTAAAGTAGAGTTTCTAAGGAGGGGAGAGTTCTCAGTATGGCAAAGTTACCAATGGTGAAAAGGATGAAGGGGTGATGGTCATGAAATCGGTGAGAAGAATGGTAAGTTCAGAAAAGTGTTGAGTAGTAGATGGTAGGAGGGAGGGAAGGATCAATCTTTTCTTTTAATTTGTCTTTGAGAAGATGGTGGTGAACTGCTGCCTTGAACTGCTGCAGTCCATGTACTGTGGGTAGCTCATCTGAGACTTCATCGCGATTATTTGATTTATTGTCACAAAAACCTAAGTACAGTCGAAAGTTTTTTTTTGCGAGCAGTACAGGTAGATCATAGTAAACAACGACATAGAGATTATAAGGTGCTTCGAGAGAGTGAGGTACACAGGGTTACGACTGCAAAGGAGATAAACAAAAACAAGGGCATCATTAGATTTGAAACGAGAGAAGTTCATTCAGCAGTCTAATCACAGTGGGGAAGTGGCTTGCTGGGTCATTTCAGAGGGCAGTTTAGAGTCAACCACATTGCTGTATCTCTGGAGTAAGATGTAGGGTGGTAGATTTCCTTACCTAAAGGCTTTTCCTGTGCTGCACTTTACAACAACTGCTTTCGCCAAAACAGCAACAAACTATAGAGAGTTGTGAACACCGCCCAGTTAATCTTGCAAACCAGCCTCCATGCATTGACCCTATCTACGCACTGTCTCAAGAAAGCAACCAATAAAATCAAGTACCCCCTCATCCCAGTTATACTCTTTGTTGAGGGTGGTAAAGATATAAACGTTTGAGTACGTGTACAAACTTATTCAAGAGTAGCTTCTTCCCTGCTGTTATCAGACATTTGAATGGACCTCTCAAATGTTAATGTTGATCTCTGTGTCTCCCTCTCTCCTCTGCTGCTGTAACAATGTATTCTGCACCCTGTTCTACTACCCTGATATTGATACGGTATGATCTTCTTGCACAGCATGCAGCACAGCACTTTTCACTATGCCTTGATATCTGTGAAATAATAAATCAAATCCAATCTCCCTGCAGCACAATCACTGGCCATGTCATTCTCTTACTAACATTTGTTGCTCTCGAACAGGCTAATCCCCTGACCCAGACAGTCCAGTGACAACTTCCAGCATGGCAGCCCTCATCCTATTTGGCTGGTATCTTTCAAAAGATATAAAGACTGAATCATATACAGAACTCATGTGATCATCATCAAAAAGCAAATTACTGTGTATTCTAGAAATTTGAAATACAATGATGGAAGTAACCGGGTCTGACAGCATCTGTGGAGAGAAACAGCATAAAAGTTCCTGATCAATGACTTTCATCAATTGATCGTTTTATTTTTCTGTTTTATATATCGTCACGCCACATCATATATAGAAACCATATGTTTGGCAGTCACGTGGATTGTGTGCACAACATGGACCAGTGGAGTGAAGCGAGACTTGTGTAAAAAGGGTATTGCTTTAAAGTAATGCCTTTCACATTCCAAAAACATTCCATAGCATCCCACAGCCAGTTCAGTCCACTGTAAAGTGTAGCAAAATAAGTGTGGAATCACATCATCAAAGTGCCATCAAGGTAAAAGAACCGCAAGAATCCAAATGGGCAATGAGAGGTTAATAGGTACATTATTTTGCAAGTTCTCATTCATGTCAAAGCATCTTATTCATGGAAGTAATGGCAAATCCTTTTGTGTTGTGAGCGAGACTGATTGTTTTTAATGAGAATAATATAAGTGAGATAGCAAGTCCTTTGAGCTAGGATTGAGCTCTTGTTGACTGATTAGACATCTTACTGTATCTGAGCAATTGTGCCTGATCTCGCTCGGGTTTGATACCTCACTTTGAAGACACTGCATTCAGATGCTGAAGTCAGTGGATGGGGGAAAGTGAATGTGGCTCTGCAGCACTTGGTTGTGAACATTGCTGACAAAGTCTACATTTGTCATCCTGCCTAGTTGATCTTACTAAGTAGTGGTGAACAGCTGCTTTGAATCACTGATGTAGGTAAACCCACAATCTGTAGTTGAGGGATTTCCAGAATTTTGATCCAGTGATACCGAAGGAATGTGGAAATATTTCCAAGTCAGGATGGTGAATGGCTTGGAGGGGATCTTGCAGGCAGTGGTGTTACCATGAATCTGTTACCCTTTTCCTTCCAGATAATAGATGTCATTGGTTGGAAGATGCTCTTGAAGAGGTTTTGGCAAGTTTCTGCAAGGCATTTTGTATGTGGTACACACTGCTGATTGATTATTTTAAAGACAAGCTTAAAAATCCGAAGGCCAGATTTCCTTCAGTCCAAAAGGGACTGAATTTCTGTGTTCTTGCTGACTGCTGAATTGTTTAAGGAAAAACTTTAAAGCAATCAATATTCAATACAGATTAAGTTTGAAATAATTCACCTTCAGTTTCTCCAAAGGCACAAATCAGGAGCAAATGAATACAGAAGAACCTCGATTATCCGAACAACACAGGCGAGGGGTATTTTATTCGGTAATTAAATGTTCGGATAATTGAATGCCGGATAACACAGTTTAGGCTGGCATCGGGACCTTGCAATCTTGTTCAGATAATTGAATGCCAGATAATCGAGGTTCCTCTGTACTTCCCACTTGCCTGGATGGGTGTAGCTCCAATAACACCTGTAGCTAAATACCACTCAAGCCAAAGCAGCCACTAACATAAACTTATACTCAATGGGCTGAATATATGTTCTTTAAAACAGTGAAGGTAGTTTTTGATTTTGGGCAGTCCAGTTACAAATATGAAATAGTCACCAGTATGTCCAGAGAATATAAAGGTAACGTATTCATCTTGTTTACATTGAACGAATGTGGAACTTGGTACCACGTGGCAAAATTACAATAATGAGCCTAGAAAATGAGCTAGTTTAAGTGCATGAAGATGAAACTAAAATACATGTTACTATTGGTTGATATAGAGTGTGAAAAAGACACCAGCACTGATTTGGTGGAAGGACTGGGTAGCTGTTATGGAACCAGGATGAACTTTGGACAATCTGAAACAAAAGATAAAAACTGATGGTTCTTGAAATGTGGATTAGAAGCAGTATGTGCTGAAATACTCAGCAGGTCCGCACCATCTGTTGAGAGATCACGTTTAAGGTCCAGGGGCCTATCTACAGAACTTTGTAGGAACGATTTTAAGGTGGATTTTCTTCCATTGTTCCATTCACAGGGTGGTAGTTGGCACCACAGTTTTGCAGTTTACGGAGTTGGGGTGTGAATGTCCTCCTTCACGGATTTTATATTGGTGTATATAACAATTGGCTATTACAAACTGCAGCGACTGAGCTTTCAAGTCTTGGTTCAGTGCAGTTATGCAAATCATTGGGTTTTTTTAAAGCTCGGCAGGAGGAAGATATCTGAACTGAAACTAAGATTGAGGAAGTGGAACTAATACAGAAATAGCTGGAGAAATTCAGCAGGTCAAGAACATCTGTGGTGAGAAAGCAGTGTTAATGTTTTGTGTCCAGTGACCCTTCCGTCATCCCTCTCCACCTCTCCCCCCCCCCCCCCCCCCCTCCCCCAACCGCCCAACTGCTGCCGGTGTCTGCCCAACTCTCTGACTCCTCTTTCCACACCCCACTACCCCTCCAAACTACTGCCTGCCACTCAAAATTTCTAACTCTATCCTGTGCCCCCACCCCGTCACACACGCACCCAAAGAATTTTCAATAGCCAGATAGAATGAATTGGCTCAGAGTGATGTAAAAATCACTAAGAAAGCAAGCTCGTATCCATTCAGAAGCCTGTGCATTCCCTAAAGAATCATAAAATTCCTACAATATGGAAACAGACTGTTCGGCCGATCGAGTCCATTCTGACCAATAACCAACCCCCTGCATTTCCCATGGCTGATCCACCTAGTCTGCACGTCCCTGTTACTACAGACAATTTCAGTATGGCTAAATCAACCCATATTGTACATCTGTGAACCAAGGGAGGAAACTGGAGTACCTGGAGGAAATCCACACTGAATGTGGAAACTTCATGCAGACAGTTGCCTGAGGGTGGAATCAAATCTGACTCTCTGGTACCGTGAGGCAGTAGTGCTGACCACTGAGCCACTGTGCCATCCTGAACACCCCTAAAGAGCACTGTTTTCTCTACCAACCCATGAGACTATATTCTAGAGGATTTCTGACTCGTCTAAGTTAAAGCAATGAAGATTTTTCTCCCAATAAGGACAAAACCCTCTGCCTCCCTGTTGCAGTTTAATTCCATGTGTCCTTTCAAGTCACCATTGTTGAGTGAAAATCCAAATGTCATCAGTACATCGTCTAAAGCAATGTGCTCTTAGTAATCTCTTCCTGACAGTAACTGCTTGTTATAGTACTGCTGTCAGCCAGTCCTGACATCGCACTAACTACTCTACAGGGTCGTGACAGTTTCTCGATCTGTATCTCACGCTTGCTCTCCTCAGAATGAGAGCCGTTTCCTATTGTTTGTTGAATTTTGCGCATGAAAAGTTTTCTTGCTGTAATCGATATTTGCGAGCATTTTCTGTGGTTCTCATCAGAATCTCCCTTGTACACAGGTTGGGAGTCGCCTCTGATAAAATGAAGTACTGCTTCCTGTACTACAGAGTCAGCATGAGTCAGGCAGTATGTCTGAGCAATTGCTTTGTTCACTACTTGGCCATATTGTTCAGGGCATCCTGTGAGAAAACGATAATTGTGCTAGTCGTATGCAAGTTTGATCCCTGAATGAGACCGTATTAAAACATAAAAGATTCCAAAGAGGTTTGATAGGGGAGATGTGGGAAGGTTGTTTGCCCTTCTGGGAGAGTCTAGGACCAGAGGGCATAATCTCAGGATAGGAAGTTGTATGTTTATAACCGATGAGGAGGAATTTCTTCTCTGAGGGTAGTAAATCTGTGGGAATCTTTGCTACAGAGAGCAACCGGTCATTAAATATATTTGTGGCTGAAATGGACAGGTTTTTAATCAGTACGGCAGTCAAGGGTTATATGGCAAAGGCAAGAAAGTGGAGATATTGATTGTCAAGATGTATCAGAAACATACAGTGCTGGAGAAATTCAGTATGTCTGGCAGCATCTGTGCAGAGAAAGCAGTTAACATTTGGAATCCAGTGACCCTCCTCCAGAACAAGAAGCACCTAAGAAAAGGAGGTATTTGTATCAAAGGGTCACTGGACTTAAACTGTTAACTTTATTTTCTCTGCATACATGCTGCCAGATGTGCTGAGATTCTCCAGCAATTTGTTATTTTTTTGTTTCAAATCTCAATATTCAGTTCATTGTTTTATTTCGAGGATTATCAAATCAGCCATGATCTCTCTGTTGGAGTAGTCACAATGGGCTGAATGGCCTACATTTTATGTGTGGCAAGTCTCAACAAGGTCAATAGCTAAAACATAATTTGCATCAACAGCTGGTCTAAAACAAGATGTGACAATATTATACCCAAGTGTTATACAGTGACAGACCTGTTTCCATCAATACATATATACAGTGACAAGCCTATTATTATAGTCATAAAGCATGGAAACAGGCCCTTGCCCCTACTCATCCATGCCAACCATATTTCCTAAAGCAAACTAGTCCCATTTGTTTGAATATTGCTCTTAACCCTCTAAACCTTTCCTATCCATGTATGTGTCCAAATGTCTTTTAAATGTTGTCATTGTTACCACCTCGACCCCTTCTTCTGGCAGCTCACTGCATATGCGCCCCACCCTCTCTAGAAATAAATGCCCCTCAGGTCCTTTTAAATCTTTTCCCCTCAGATCAATAAACTTCACGACTATATTTATATTTTGGATTTTGTGGTCCTCGCAAGTATTGTACCCAATCATATCCAGTAGTAGATCTGTTTTCACCCATATTGTACCCTGGTATTACACAATGGCAGACCTGTCCCTGCTAGTGCTGTATCCCTGATGTTACACAGTGACATATCAGACTTCTCCAGTACCTCATTCCAGTATTACAAATGATCAATATATCCCAACAGCAAAGTTAGACTCCAAAGTTAGACACTAATAGATCAGCCCTTACCAGCACTGTAAGCCAATGTTGTCAAATGATCGAACTATCTCCACTTGTAGCGTACCCCAGTGTTTATAATGACAGAACAGTTCCCAGCAGTACTATAGTCCATTGTTACACAGTGACAGACATGTCTTTACCAGTATTGTATTCCAGTGTTATATAGTGACCGATCTGATTTACAGGTACCATAGTGCACTGTCAGATAGTAACAGACTGTCATGTCATTAACCTGCCATGTACCCCAGTTTTCAAAGGGACAGAACTCTACCCACTGGCTCTGTGCCCTGCTGTTATACACCTCAGATCCATCCCCTCTGGTACTGCACCACACTGTTATACAATTGACAGACTAGTCCCAACACATTGTACATTCCAAAACTTAGTGATGAACTCTTTCCTGCCAGTATCTACTCTGGTGTTGTACAATGATAGTTTTGTCCTATCTGCTACAGTACTGCAATTGTGCATCTGACTGAATTTCTGGCTTCTCACTTTGTGTTGCTTAGATTATGTTCGAAATTCTCTCCTCCAGAAACTGCTAAAGCATTGTTTTACTTATAGATAAACAGTGAATAGTAATCTTCCTGTTTCTTTGTGTAATTTATGACAAAACTGTTTGTCAAATGCTCCCCTGTTGTGAACTAGGAAAAGCAGACAGATGGCTTCACCCTGCTCCAGACTGAGGTCCTTGATCATGCCTGTGCTCAGCTGACCCAATGTGGTTCCTTTCTGTGGCAGCTTTTTGTTCTGTAATGTTGGCAGCAGCTTGGCATGTTCCATTCTGTGAATGGAACTATATAAGTTATCAGTAGTTCTGTTTAGAAATAGCACTATTTCTCAGCAAAGATAAAATAACACACGTATGCAGAATGGTAGCAGTCATGGCGCCAAATCTTCCTGCCTTCGTGGAATATTACGGGAAGCTAAATATGGTAATATGGGCTGGTCAGTTTCAATTTCTGAGGGCAACTGATTAGTAGAGTGGCAATTTCAAATGAGAGCTGACCTTTTACTGAAAGGAACCATAATGTTTTATGGGGAAGCTCATCAAAATTGGACCTTTTCAGACTACACCAACCACAGGAATGAAGAGGAGACTTGGGAAAGCCCATCCCTGGGAATTGAAAATGGCTGATGTTGAGTGTATCTTGTGCATCAATGTACCAGCTTTGCATATATTTAAATGAATGCAGTATTTTGCTGCTCGGATGTGGTGTTGCGACTGCACACATGCCTGAATAATCGAGCCAAGTCAGTATGGCTTTATGTCTGTCTAATTTACTAGGATTTTCTCAGAAGTCTCAACCAGTAGATAGAGGGAGGATATATGTGTTGTATTTGGACTTTCAGAAAGTGTTCTACAAGATACCTTCCAAAAAGTGAAGTGATAAGAACCCATGCTGTTGGAGTTAGGAACTTCACATGAATAGAAACTTAGCTCAGGGGTAGGAAACCGCAAGTGAGGATAAGGGATCCTTCATCTTTGGTGACCTGTGACAAGTGGGGTTCCACAGGAATCAATGCTGGGACTAGAATTGTTTACATTATTGACTTGGAGGAAGAAAGGGAAAGTACTGTAGCCAAATTTGCAGATGAGACAAATTTAGGTGGAAAGGTAAGTTGAGAGGGATATACACAGCTTACAAAGAGATATCGATAGGTTAAATAAGTGGGCAACAAGTTACAAATGGAGTGTAGTGTGGGGGAAAACAGCAATGTTCATTTTGGAAGGGAGAACAATAGAACAGAATGTTATTTATGCACAGAAAAACTGCAACACAGGCACATGGGGGTACTTGTGCATGAAACACAGGAAAGTAGCACAGATGCTGCTGGTAATCAGGAAGGCTAATGGAATGTTGGCCCTTATTTCAAGGCGGTTGGAGTATAAGATTAGGGAAGTTTTGCTGCAACTGTATGAGATGCTGGTGAGACCACATCCTAGAGTGCTGAGAGCAATTTAGGTCCCCTTATTTAGGGAAAGATATCATTTCATTGGAGGCAGCTCAGAGAAGGTTCACTGGGATGATGCCTTGTATGGAAGGATTGTCTTACAAGCAAAGGCTAAACAGGTTGGGACTCTATTCACTGGAGTTTCGAAGACAGAGAGGTGATCTTATTGAAACATACAGGTTTCTTTAGGGACTTAACAGTGTAAATACCGAGAGGACGTTTCCCCTCTTGGGAGAGTCTAGTGCCTGAGGGCAAAGCCTCAACAAAGGGGTGCCAATTTAAGACTGCGATGGGGAATTACTTCTCTGAAGGTTGAGAATCTTTGAACCTCCTTGCTGCAGAGAGCTGTGTAGGTAAGGCCCTTGTGTATTTTTAAGGATGAGGTAGAGTGTTGATCAGTAGGAGAATGAAGGGTTATAGAGGAAGGACGGTAAAGTGGATGTAATGAATTTCGGATCAGCTATGATCTTACTGAAAGGCACAGCAGAGTCAAAGAGGCCAAACAGCCAACTCCTGGTCTTGTGGCCTAAAATAGCAGCAGCATCCTATTCAGGCTAGTATTCAGCTGTAAACTTAAATTGATCTTTGGATCCATTCCCTTGCCCTCTGTACAATAGGTGCAGAGAAGAACTGTATTACCATTTACTTGGTTTGATGTTTGTGATTGTTGCATTGATTTGATATTGTGGAATTCACTATGAGCAGTCATAGATTCATAGAAACAGCATGGATTTCACATGATTAAAATTACCATCAATGCATTCTTTTTTTTGAACTTGAGATATTATTAAACCTGTCATTGCCATTCATGTCATCTCTAAACCCATGTTCTGTCTCATTGTTGAACCTACTTTCATTCTTTTATTTTTTGCACTATTATCTAGTTTGTTATACAACGTTTCCTGCTTTTGTTCCTCCTTCACTTCCTGGGAATTTTTATTAAATGCATTGCATGTTGATCTTTGCCCAATTAGGAAAAGTACCTTGAAAATTTGTTTCACAGATGTATTTCCAATCTTTTCTGTTTTTATGTTGGAGTAACTTCTTCTCCAAACCTCATTCAAACCTGTTTTTGGTTCTAACTTTGACTTATCCTTTCTATAGGACCAAGATGGGCTTCATGGAACCTGGGAGTGTTTGTGTGCATTCGCTGTGCAGGTATTCACAGAAAGCTTGGAGTTCATATCTCCAAAGTGAAATCAGTCAATCTGGATCAGTGGACACCAGAACAGATACAGGTACTGCACACTTTGCTCAGGGCAGGGAGCTGCATGGGCTGAGAGGACAGTTTAGGGAGAGGTGTGTGGCATTTGAAGGGGTGAGGGGAGGCAGTGTTGGATGCCTACAATCTATTGGGTGTAGTGAAGGCAGCAGGTGTGATACTACAATGAGTTTCACTCAGTAATCTCACAGAGTCTGATTTGGAAAGTTGGGTTCCAGCTGCAGTCCAGACTGGGTTTTGAGTTCTATGTTGGCATGGTGTGCTATCGTGGCTGCTGTTTCTTTGACAAGGCTTTGTTCAGACTGAAAACGATCCTATGAAATTGAAAAAGAGGAAAGCTCTCCCAATACCAACATCACTGAGCCAATTGATTTAATCATTGAAATTGTGCTGCTCTTCTATATCACTTAGTTATTTGAATAATAAGTGAGAGCTGAAATCTTGCGACAATTTGTAATCTGAAACAAACTGACCCCTCTGTTTTGTTGAAATTGTGAAAGTGATGAAGTTATCACTAACAACTGAACACATGAAATAACCATTTTGCTCTCTTTCTCTGACCACACGCAACCCCCCAAACTATTTCATCCAGCTACCGCACCAAAAAAAAACACCAATGCAGCTCAGAAACACTGACAGTGAGCATGTTTGATGTGTCATATGGTTCACTTTATCAGTCTGAATTCCATTAAGCCTGAATGTGTTGTTTATCTTGCATTTAAATGGAATAGTAAGAGTTCAAGATTAAAGGTGTTGTACAACCAGCCTGAGCTCTCCACAGCTGGAGTAATGTGTGTGGTATGATCATTCACTGCAGGAAACTGGCAAAAACTGGTGTTTACAAAAATGTAAGGAAACCTATCGAGTACAGTGGGAAAATGCACTGGAATCGTTCAGGTGCTTGCTGACCCTGCTGCAGGGAACGGTGCATTGCTCGGCTTATTGCTGGGAATAGCACAGCATTCACTCTGTTTTATGTTTGAGGAAACTTTTATTAATCTGTCTGCTGATTGATCTGTTTACAATGGAATAGGAAGAGATTTGGAAACGTGCATTCGTGTATTTTTTTAAAATACATTTGATAAATGGTTGATTTCAGTTCTAGAGAAGTATCACTGCACTCAAAATATGAGCTATGCTTTCTCTCCTCAGATGCTGCCAGACCTGAGTTTCTCCAGCAATTTGTTATTGTTTGATTTCACTAATGCCCTGTGGGCAGTTTTGTGTTGTTGTTACAACTGATGTGATGTTCCAATAACTAGATTCTTGTATTTTTGTCTGCAACAGTGCATTCGAGAGATGGGAAACTCGAAGGCCAAGATATTATACGAAGCTCACCTCCCTGCTAACTTCAAGCGGCCACAAATGGATCAGTATCCTTTCCAAAGCTCATTCCAGGATTGAATCAGTGCAAGGAGTTATGTCCCATAGGCACAAGTTCACAGACACTGTAGGACAGTGCAGCACAGAGGGATTTGGGTGTCAGAGTTGTACAGCATGGAACCAGACCCTTCGATCCAACAAGTCCGCAATGACCAGACATCCCAGTTTGACCTCATTTGCTAGCGTTTGGCCTATATCCCTGTAAACCCGGCTGATTCATCTACAGCAGAACTTCGATTATCTGAATCTCAATTATCTGAATTTCGGATTATCCGAAGGAGACCTCGCGGTACCGATAGAAACATTACATCAAAGAGATGTTTCCAACACTGATCATGCCTTTTGTTTACAATGATATAAAAATGAATTTGGCTAACTGAAATGCTGCTGAGAACAGTCCTGGACACCCATGGGAACCCACGCACCATCTCCAAATGACTGACTGACTGCCCTCCCTCTTTCCCCTCACACTTTCCCTGGAGTTCTGCACAGGGGTGTACCTTAAACCGCACACCCCCCACCCCCCCCCAGATAATCTCTCCAACATTGTCCTGTACAGGGCAAAGGTGGAATTTGTGAACAAGTTGTATTTAAAAGATGTGTGTGTTTGCGCGTGCGCTATTTGGAGTATCACCGCCCCCCTCCCCCAAAGCAGTCTTGCTGTCTGGTCCGGCTGCCCTGGAGGGACGGGGCAAAGTGGAGGGGGGAGCGGAATGTGGGTGGGGGGCAGGGGCAGGCGGAGCAGACTGGGCGGCGCGGGTTGTGGGTCAGACAGGGGTCGGGGTTGGGGGAATCGGAAGTTGGGTGAGGTTGGGGTGTGGAGAGGGGTGGATAGGAGTTGGGGACTCGTGCGCAGTGTACTGCTTCCTAGTCTCTTGAACGGGGAACGAACATCCGATTGAGCTGATTTGGGGTGGGGGGCGCGGGAGGCTTCAACAATGCTGCAGGTCCCTTACACACGTGTGTGTCTGCTCAGAAACAAACCTGAGACAGAGAAGGAACAAGGCACCTAGAGTGAGGAAAAAGCAAACTTCCGAAAACATCAAGCCCCAGAGGAGAGGCATTGAATCAATTAATTGAATAATCAATTATTCGAGCGAAATAGTGCCCACCCATCTCGTTCGGATAATCGAGGTTCCTCTGTACGAATCTAGATGCCTTTTAAATGTTGTAATTGTATTCATCTCCACCATTTCCTCTGGCAGTTTATTCCATATATGCACTGCCCTTTGCGTGGAAAAGTTACCCCTCAGGTCCCTGTTAAATCTTTCCCCTCTCACCTTAAACCAAGTTTTGGACTGATGCACCCTGGGAAAAAGACCTTGGCTATTTACCCTATCCATGCTGCTTATGATTTTATAAATCTCTATAAGGTCACCCTTCAGCCTCTGATGCTCTAGGGAAAAAAAGGCCTGAGCCTATTCAGCCTCTCCCTATAGCTCAAATCTTCCAGTCCTGTCAACGTCCTTATAAATCACCTCTGCACCCTCTCATGTTTAACAATATCCTGCCTAAATAAGGGCAACCAGTATTCTTAAACTAACCTCACCAGTGTCCTGCACAGCCACAACATAACATCCCAACCCCTATACTCTGTGTGAATGTAGTACTAAAACTTAGCATTACGGTCAGAAATTAGGAAGATTAACAGAATGTTGGGCTTTATGGCAAGGGGATGGAGTATAAAAATAAGGAATTCTTATTGAACTCTGTAGAGCATTGTTGAAATGGCATCTGGAGTACTGTGTGCAATTTGATCACTATATTTAACTATTTTAAAAACTAATACTGGAGGAAATTCAGACAAGGTTCACCAGACTTACTCCTGGAATAAAGATGGTTGAATTGTGAGATATGATTAAGCAAGTTGGGCTTAAACTCTTTGAAGATGGATGAGAGATTATTTTACTGAAGTGTATAATATTCTGAAAGGATTAGTAGAGTAGATGCTAGGAGGAGGTTTTCTCAGAGAATCTAGAACAAGAGGGCATAATTTTGAAATAATCTGAATTTAAGACATAAATAGGAAGAAATTTCTCTTTTGCAATGAACAGATAAGGCAGGTTGATTGAATAAATAGACAGATTTTTGATCTACAAAAGAGTTGAGGACTATTTTGGGGGCAGGCAGGGAAGTGGATGCAAGACACAATTAAATCAGCCAGGACCTTAATGAATGGCAGTGCAGACTGGAAGGACCAAATAGCATAATGCTGCGCCTGTTTTTTGCCTCCCAGGGCCCCCGTATCTCGGAGTTACTTAATGTTTTCTGATATGTACTTTGATCCTCACTGTGAACAACAACTTACAAAAAGGAGTTTTTGTTTTTCAGTCTGCCTTTTGAGATGTGTCTTATGAATGCAATTGATTTATTTTGATCCAAGACTTCTGGTTTTCCGAAGGGACATATAGTATGTGTGGTGAGTGGACAGGTCCCTATCCCCCAAGCATCTGCAAATGTGAAATAAGTTTCTTCAGTGAATCTTGTAGATAGTACACACTGCTGCTACTAAGCAATGGTGGTGGAGGGACTGGATGTCTGTGGACGCAAGAAAGAGGTGAGATTGCCTCGCCTGCTCTCATTCAAATAACAATTTTCTCTCTTCAGACACCACAGTGTATTTCCTATGAGCATAATTAGAACATAAGAAATAAGAGCAGGAATAGGCCACCTGGCCCATCGAATCTGCTGTGCCATTCAGTAATCATGGCTGATCTTTTCATGGACTCAGCTCCATTTACCTACCCACTCACCACAACTGTAATTCCTTTAGTGTTCAAAAATCTATCATTGCCTTAAAAGCATTCAATGAGGTGGCCTCAACTGCTTCACTGATCAGGGAATTCCACAGATTCGCAACACTTTGGCTGAAAAGATTCCTCCTCAACTTAGTCCTAAATCTGGTTTCTCCCTTATTTCCCTATCTACCCTGTCCAGACTGCTCATGATTTTGAAAGCTTCAATCAGAACTCCTCCTATTCTGATAACCATCGGAAACCTCTGCTTTGCCTGTAATGAGTTTGGGCCACGGCTGCTCACCATAAGACAAGTGAGAAAGGGTACAGAAAAGAATCTCGCGCAAGTCTGTGATAGGGTACTGAGTTAAGCTACTGATCAATATCCATCCCCAAAACCAAGAGTCTCTATTACCATATCTGTAATATTGTCCATCTATAACTGAGTTAGCATATCTTTTGCTTATGCCTTCAAACTGAACAGACAAAACTGTCCAGCCCAGATCCTAACGCAATGATTCATGCTCTTCTTTTTATTCTAATGAGAAGATTCACTCGGTTGAGTCCAGAATTGAGGGGATTGGCTTATGAAGAGTGATTGATTAGATGGGGACTATAGTCATTGGAATTTAGAAGAAAGTAGGGAGATCTTACAGAAACATATAAAATTATGAAGGAAATAGATAAGATAGGTTATTTCCACTGGCAGGGGAGACTAAAACTAGAGGGCACAGCCACAAAATAAGAGGGAAACAGATTTAGGACTAAGTTGAAGAGGAATTTTTTCAGAGCTGAAAATGTGTTGCTGGAAAAGCGCAGCAGGTCAGGCAGCATCCAAGGAACAGGAGAATCGACGTTTCGGGCATGAGCCCTTCTTCAGGAATGAGGAGAGTGTGGCTCATGTCCGAAACGTTGATTCTCCTGTTCCCTGGATGCTGCCTGACCTGCTGCGCTTTTCCAGCAACACATTTTCAGCTCTGATTTCCAGTCCTCACTTTCTCCTAGAGGAATTTTTTCAGCCAAAGTGTTGCGAATCTGTGGAATTCCCTGATCAGTGAAGCAGTTGAGGCCACCTCATTGAATGCTTTTAAGGCAATGATAGATTTTTGAACACTAAAGGAATTACAGTTGTGGTGAGCGGGTAGGTAAAAGGAGCTGAGTCCATGAAAAGATCAGCCATGATTACTGAATGGCACAGCAGATTCGATGGGCCAGGTGGCCTATTCCTGCTCCTATTTCTTATGTTCTAATTATGCTCATAGGAAATACACTGTGGTGTCTGAAGAGAGAAAATTGTTATTTGAATGAGAGCAGGCGAGGCAATCTCACCTCTTTCTTGCGTCCACAGACATCCAGTCCCTCCACCACCATTGCTCAGTAGCAGCAGTGTGTACTATCTACAAGATTCACTGAAGAAATTCACCAAAGATCCTCAGACAGCACCTTCCAAACCAACAACTACTTCCATCTGGGAGGACAAGGACAGCAGATCCATGGGAACACGACCTGTGAGTCACCCTCCAAGACACTCGCCACTTGGTGATTTGGAAATGTATCGCCACTCCACTGTTGCTGGGTCAAAATCCTGGAATTCCTGCCCTTAGGGCACTTAAAGCAGTGATTCAAGAAGCCCTCTCTGGGCTTCTTTCAGTCATGGATGCCTCCATCATAACCTCAATGCAGCCCAAAATAGATCTTCACCACCTCCCTCACCGGCCCCAGGTTGCCCCTTGAGGTTCTGGAGGTGCCCCTTAAGGATGGCAGCAAGCAGAATAGAGATTAACCTCCTGTTAATGAGAACTCCCAGGAATGAGGAACTTCAGTTAAGAGGATATATTGAAGAAATTCCGACTGTTTTCCTTAGTGAGAAGAAGAGTGAGGAGATCTAATTGAGGCTTTCAAACTCCTGAATGGACTGGACAGAGTTGATGGGGAGAGGTCCCCTATCAAAAGAAAAAGAAAATGTTAGAGGGCTGAAATTTAAAGTGATGTGCAAACATAGGAAGGGTGATGTGAGAAAAATCATTTTCATACAGAGTAGTTAGGGTACAGAATGCACTGCCTGGAAATGTGGTGGAGGCATATTCAACTGAGGCATGTAGGGGAGCACTGGATGATTACTTGGATAGAAATGCCATGCAGGGATATTCAGAAAGGCAGGAGATTGGTTCTAGACAATAGAACTGGTGCAGACAGTGGGCTGAATGGCCTACTCTAATAATTTTGTGATTCTGTGAATGCAGAAAAAGAAGTGGTGAACTTCTGAAAACATTGTCTAGCCTTTTTTATTTTTCTGTACCTTTCTTTGTTATTATTATTGAATTTTGGAAACATTTTAAAAATTTCTTTAAAGTGTTTAACATTGTTATTTAATTCTGACTGCTTAATTCGTTTTGGAATGTTCAATGTTATTTAATAAAGGTGAAAGAAATAAGAGCAAGAGTGAGGCATTCAACCCTTCAAGCTGTTCTAGTCATTCTCCAAGACTATGGCCGATCAGCATGAGACCATGTCTCTGCCATGACCTCATAGGGTTGAACTCCTTGGTTTGAAGAATATATCTGCCACCTCCTTAGTAATTTCTGGTGAATGAGTGTCATGGGTAGTAAGGAGGTAGGTGGCAGGTAAATTGTTGAGGGTATAGGGTAGGTCAAGGCAAATTGAGCGAGGGGAATTCAGGGGGGATGGATGGTATGGAGTATGAGGTGGAATTTGGGCTCCGATTAAAGTGACAGAGAGGACGTGACGGGTTCAGGTCTGGGAGTGGTTAGAGGCAAGGGATGGGTCATGGAGTCATTGGGTCAAACAGCACAGAAACAGACCCTTTGGTCCAATTCATCCATGCCAACCAGCTATCCTAAACTGAACTAGTCCCATCTACGAGTGTTCGGTTCATATCCCTCTAAACTTCTCCTATTCATGCATTGTCAAATTACTCTTAAACAGGTGCCTTAATGGAGGTGTTGGTGGGAGGCTGATGGTTAGTTTAATAACTATCCAGGAGTTAGAACAGGTTTTAACTCCTCCGATGTTTTCTGTGGTGTCTAACTCCAACTGGGGGGCTTCTTCATAAGGTTCCAGATGTTTAATCATCATCATCGGAAGTTTCAGCTTTAGGAGTCAGCTGTTTTAGGATGCTCCCAGGATCAAGACATGCATCTCATGTCTGCACTCCTGCAGCAACCACCTTCCTGTGTTACTATCACGAGATTGGTAAAATTCATTCGTCTTTTAATTATACCTTTAACTTGTTGCTCAGAGCAGTGGAGAGCTTCATAAGAGACAAATATGAAAGAAAGAAATACTTTGATAAAAGTATTAACATTGCTGAATTCAGGGTGAGTAGTTCTTCCCTTGGTACCTATTGTGGTAATTCTGCAAAGCACAATCAGACTGGAAGGTTGGACAGGGTGTCCACCTCATTAATGGATTTGTCAGGCCATGTGCTGGGATAACTGTCTTTACACCATCACCTGGAGAACTCCAACTTTTTTCTATTTCATTGAAAACAGTGAAGGCTTTTAGATTTGGAATAAAGATGTGCATGTCCACTTCTGGCATGCTAGCATTTTCCCCCTTTAGAGTCATTGTCTACTTGTGAATGTGTGTGTATCTGCATCATACTTTTGTGGGGTGGTTTGTTCTTTATTCTACTACCTACTTTTACTGCCTGCATTTTCTATGAAAGGATCTCTGGATCATTGTCTACCTTCAGAAAATGTAAAGACTACATAGTTCATGTTGTGTAGGCAAATCCATCTGCATTATTGCCAAGTTTGAGCTTTTATTGGTTTTCCCAGAGCTATTTTAAAAACAAAACACTATGGGGAAAGTTGCAAAACTGTGACGTTGCCTTCTGTCAGTTGGAGGTTACGTGGTTGTGTGTGACGGGACAGGGCTGTGGGTTTAAATGGAAGTTTAGGAGATGTACATGAATTAAACACTTCCAAAGTGTAATAAGTAGTATTCCCCTTTACCACCTTAAAGTAAATTTGTCATCCTCCTATACCAAAAGATAAATAACACTGAGTAAGTAACTATTTCCAGTTATAAGTAGATTAATAGATTGGGTGGATGTGAGGCAAGTGGAATTTACTATAGACAGACAACTCTGGTCACGGAACAAAGGCAGGCAATATCATTGTACCAACAGTGTACAGGGCACAGACTTCTAGGTATGCACGAGTCTTTGAATGTAGAAGGGCAAATTGAGAATGACTAGCAAATAATATGGGGATTTGGGCTTTATTAACAGATGTGTTAAATACAGAATTTATGCTAACCTTTTTAAAAACTCTGGGCCCCAATTCAGCTATTGAATTTAGTTCTGGTCACCACACTTTCAGGATGTGAGGCTCCTTAAGAAAGGAGACTTATCAGAATGGTTTCAGGTTGAGTGTTTTGCTGCAAGGTTAAGTTGAACAAGTTGGGGCTATTTTATTTGGAGTAAAAGAGATTGAGGTGTATGAGATTGTCACAGCTTTGGCTAACTTAGACAAAGAAAAGTTGTTTCCATTTGATTGTGGTTCAAAGACTGATGGGAAAGGATTTAAGGTTTTAGGCAAGAGGTGTAGGAGGAATGTGAGGATACAGCAACTGGTAATGACCTGGAACTGACAACCAGTGAAGCTCATGGAAGTAAATGTGATCAATAATTTCAAAAAACAATCGACATTTGAAACAAATAAACTTGCAAGGCTGCAGGGATCGAATGTGCAATGGGATTGACTGGACTGCTTTATTGAAAGCTAACATAGACTAGATAGGTCAAAGATGAGAACCATTTGTTGTCATATGTTTGGCCCCTGCTTCATTGTATAGGACTCGCAAACAGCTCCAAATGGTCATTTTTAATTTCTGGCTTTTTTAGCTCTAAAATGAGCTTCTGATTCTTCCTCAGAAAAAAGACAGCTTTATCCATTGCTTTGAAAACAGTGGAGGCATTCAGATGCATTTCTGATGTCTGGGAAACTAGGACGTTGTAATCATCCAAGGTCTGATTGAGGAGCATATCTATTTGGGTGATACTTGCCAAATGACAACTTATTTATTGTTCTAATGGAGTTTTCTGATCCCTTCCCCAGTCTGGTTAAACTTTCAGCTTTTCTCTTCCAGAAAGAAAATAACAAATGGAAGAAAGAGGGTGAAGCAAAGGAGACCAAAACTGCACAAGTTATCTTTGAAAAAGTTAAAGTGGTGAGTGTCTGTTTTACCTGTACCCTTAGCTCAAAATGAGGGGAGTGAGTGAGGATGGGCAAACTGCATCAAGTTGTTTTATTCCCTAAATGGAAATGTGTGTCCTCAATGAAAGGAATATGCAAACTTGTGCAGAGCCATTTGGGAAGCCCACTGTATAGTTCAAGAAAAATCTGCAAATCTTTGGGTGAGGAGGCCTAAAATGTAACCTCCCATTGGGAGCAGAATGGTAAGACCAGGAGAAAAGCTAGAGCCTACAGGTAGTTCTGGAACAATGCGGGTTTTGGCAGCGCAGTTTGACTATCACGTCAGTGAAGAATTAGGGAGCGGTATTTTGGAGAAGGCCTACCTCCGTCCACAGCCGCGCACTTCCAGCGGGGATCAGCCTGACCGCCTCATTGTGCACGTGCACAACGTCTGGATTGGCCTTTGTGCCATTCTGCACATGCGCTGATGTCAGCTGCCACCTGAACAGCTTTCTGTGAGAGGTACTTTACCGGGAGTGGCTTTCTTACATTGTTAAATGTACTTTGTGTTTCATTAATAAATATGATTTCAACCTTCATTCAGGCTGTGCTATATTTTGTGTTAGACCTGGGTGATTTTTGAGCGATGGTGAGGATTTTTTTTGCTGCTCTGTCCCTAATCCCACTTTTCCTGTATTTCCCATTATTTCTGTGACGCCAGACTTTGCTGGAACGTAATGGCAGCAGTTATAGTAGAACTGCGTGTATTGCAAAAGGGAGCATTTCAAAGTTAATTTGACTCTCAGGAGTGTTTATAACAAATATCTCTGGTGCAATAAATTAATCCAGACTGATGACAATTGCTGGAAATAATTGGAGCAAATGTGTAGTCCCCAGTCACTGCACTGATTTCCCTTTGCTGTAGAGCTATTTATTTGGCATAAAATGAGAGAAAGTTCTGGAAACAAATCGTTCTGGCAGTATTTGCAGTTAAAGAGGCAATTAATGTTTCAAATTAATAACCTTCTGTCAGAACAAGTTAATTAGCCTTTGTTGTGTGTCTGTCAAGGTTGAAGTCCAGCTTCCCTAGTGGAGCAGTTCACATTTTGCAGTTTTAAGCTTGCCTTGTGTGATTTATAATGAGCTGCTTTGAATTCTCTGTTTTCCCGATTAAAGCCACCAAAAAAGGATGAGCAGCAAGTGAAAACCAGTCCTTCAACACCTGCTGGCCCAGTGATTGATCTGCTGGGACTAGGTAAGAACAAATATCATTTTAGACTCCATGGTCTGTCCCTTTATGATTGCACATCAGCCATTACATAGCACAGTACAGGACCTTGGGCCCTCAATGTTGTACTGACCTTTTATCTTACTCCAAGATCAAACTAACCTATATACCCTACAATTTACTGTCATCCATGTGCCTATCTAAGAGTCACTTGAATGTCCCTAATGTATCTGACTCTACTACCACTGTTGGTAGTGCATTCCACACACCCACCACTCTCTGTATAAGTAACCTACCATTTCTCCAAAATCTTCCTCCAATCACCTTAAAATAATGTCCCTTCGTAATAGCCATTTCCACCCTGGGAAAAAGTCTCTGGTTATCCATTCCATCTATGCCTCTCATCATCTTGTACACCTCTGTCAAGTCACTTCTCATTCTTCTTCGCTCCAATGAGAAAAGCCCTCAACCTTTCTTCATAAGACATGACCTCCAGTTCAGGCAGTATCCTGGTAAAGATTGCCTATGCCATCATCTTCATGTTCTTCATTGTACTTTTCCTTAGCAAGCTAATATTACATTCATGTGGTATTCCTGAGCCAAATACAGTGTCAGAGAAATTCTTTGCAGTTCTTTAAATCTCAAGATCAGAACTGAGCTTTGAGACCTTTATTTTATTTCCTTCACTGGAGACCTTGAAGCTCAGAAGTGTTCATTAGTGTCATGTTGTCTGAGTGTTCTGAAGGGAGGCTGGGATGGTGATGAACTTTTGATGAGGATGAATGGAGTATTCATGTGTCAGAAAATGTGACAAGGCTTAACGCAAGTTCCATTGTGAAGATTCTTTTTTGTACCTTGTGTTTCACTTCTCCCATTCTGTTTTTACTGAGGGGTGGTATCCTAGTTACTTACACCCAGGTTGCTGTTATTCAGTGCCCTGACAAAGTAATCAGCTGCACCACACCCTGTTTGTTGTTTTCCTGAATACCCTCATTTTATCAGCCAATTCATGGTGTGATCAAACAACCTGCCTGTGTTTAAACAAGTCCTGTACAGGTGAGCAAATTGCACTTCATGGTAGAATTAGTTGCCACATGAGAGGTTAGAGCAATTGAACGCAGTGTTAATGACTGGCCTTTCCTTGATACTCATGCTAAAAAGCTTTAGAGCGATTACATACTACAGTCTGGACTCCGACCTTTTTCTCTTTCCAGTTCTCTGTAAGTCACACAAAGCTCTGTGTCTCTATTTTGCCCCACATTCGTTCCCCATTTTCAATAAATTAATGCACAGTTCTTTTAAATAGAGTCACTTGACCTGTCACCATAAAAGCTTACACCATATTCCACTTTACTTTTTAAAAAAAACTACACAATCAGCATGTGATACTTAGGTTGTAGTAAGTGCACTGGGAAACAAAAAGGAGGTTTTTCTTTTTATAGCACCTTTCACAAAACCAGAAATCTCAAAGCATCTGCCAGACAGTGAAATATTGTTGAAGTACATTCACCATTATAATGTCAGAATCACAGCAGGCCATTTGGTTCACAGTGTCCTCGAGGGAAGGAACATTTTCCATCACTTCATCTGGGCCTACATGTGACTCCAGATCCACAACAATATGGTTGACTCTTAAATCCCTCTGAAATGGCTAGCAAGTCAGTCAGTTCTATCGAACCAGCACAGACCAAGGAACTGGAATAGTAATGATACAGACATGTCAACCCTGCAAAGTTCTCCTTACTAATGCTAAAATTGGGGGGGTGCGGGGGGAGGTGAGCTAATGCTAAAATTGGGAGTTCTGTACCATTAACTAATCAAGAAGAAGCACAGGATATTACTTTACAGATAATATCCCAGACAGCACCATCACCATCCCTGGGTATGTCCCATTACCCAAACAGGACAGGTGCACCAGAGGTGGGGGGTACAATGGCATATTATCAGCAAACAATAGCCCCAAACTGGGAGGCTTCAGCATTGACCCTGGGCTCCATGAAGCCTCATGGCATCCAGTCAAACATGAGGAAGAAAATCTCCTAATTACCATCTATAACTGGCGAACCAGTACTCCTAACAGGGAGAGTAGAAACTCTGAGAGAATACTGAGTGACTGAGTCTTGGCTGCGGGACCTCTCTCTCTGTCAACAGGTGTGGCTCTGTAACACTGCTACTATCTCACATGGCCTAGTCTTAAAGAACACAGCTACTAGATTAGGCCCACGATAGATGCTAAGGAAACCAAAAAGAGAGAAAATCGAATGTCCACATCAATCTGTCTGTAACTCATGCGACTGACCATGACAGTATTGCTAGCAGTGACCACTGCACAGTCCCTGTGGAAACAAAGTCCCATTGTCATATTTAGGATACCTTCCATAGTGTTGTGTACCGCTACCACTGTGTCGAAGGGGATGGATTTTAAAACAGATTTAGCAACTCAAAGCTGAACATCCACAAGGAACTGTGGGACTTCATCAGTGGCAGTGTTCGATTCAACCATAATCTGTAACCTATGTCTTGTGCCATGTAAATGATGGACAAGCTCTGAGGAGTCAGTGAGGTGAGTTACTCGCTGGAGTGTTCCGAGCATCTGATCTGCTCTTGTTGCCATTGTTTGTGTGGCAAGTCCAGCTGCGTTTCTGGTCAATGGAAACTCAGAACATTGAATCCCCCCACCGTGGGCGGCACGGTGGCACAGTGGTTAGCACTGCTGCCTCACAGCTCCTGAGACCCGGGTTCAATTCCCGCCTCAGGCGACTGACTGTGTGGAGTTTGCACGTTCTCCCCATGTCTGCGTGGGTTTCCTCCGGGTGCTCCGGTTTCCTCCCACAGTCCAAAAGATGTGCAGGGTCAGGTGAATTGGCCATGCTAAATTGCCCGTAGTGTTAGGTAAGGGGTAAATGTAGGGGTATGGGTGGGTTTCGCTTCGGCGGGTCGGTGTGGACTTGTTGGGCCGAAGGGCCTGTTTCCACACTGTAATGTAATCTAAAAAACTTGTAATCTAAAGAATCTATTAATGATGATACACCACGGAATGTCACAAAGTAGTGTTTAGATTGTCTCTTATTGGGATTGTTTATAGCCTGGCATTTGTGTGGTGCAAATGTTACTTGCCACTTGTCAACCCAAGCCTGGATATTGTCCAGATCTTGTTGCATTTGAACTGACTGCTTCAACATCTGAGGCGTGACAAACAGTGGTGAACATTGCAATTGTCAGTGAACGTCCCTACTCTGACCTTATGATGGAGGGAAGGTCATTGAAGCAGTTGAAGATGGTCGGGTCGAGGACACTGCCCTGATCTCTACCGGGGTAGGTGGTTTGGCCGAGGACAATACCCTGCGGAACTCAACATGAATTATCTGTGACAATAGTGCAGGATATTGGCTTTGAGGAAGACGTTCAACCATATTCTAGTTGCAGCAGGCTTGAAGAGCCAAATGGTCTAATCCTTCTATTTCCAATGTATGTTTGCCTTGCTTTGAGTTGATATTAAATGGTAATTTATACAATGATCCCTCTGTTCCATGTTTCTATTTAATTCTAAGCACTCCTTTGTACTTTTACAGATTTTTTCCATGGATTTTGTTGCATAAAATTTGCCCTGTGTGAAGATGTTTGACTGGAGAATGGCTGCTGTTCTAATCCTCAATGTTTTGTTCTCCAGATGCTCCTGCAGCAGCTCCTACCTCCAATGGCACCACGAGTGTGAACACAGCACCAGCTGGTGATCTGGACCTCTTTGGACCCATGGTGTCTAATCCATTGCCTGATTCCAGCCCTTTCCCACCCACAGTAAGTATTGAGATTTTGACAGCGCAGAACTGGGCACTAAATCCTAGTGTAAGGTATTTATTGAGTGAACTGCAAACTTATTTGCGAAGTTCCAATTTTGGGGTTCTAGGCCAAAGTAAGGGCTTGATTCGGTCTCAAGTGGAGACGTTTTACTCCTTCATTGAGCCTTCCAATGCACTTAAACTTGATCTATATCCTACTGTGACATTAATAGCTTGCAGTTCACAAGTTAGGTGTCTGTGGGCATTTGAGTAAGGAGACAGCTGAAGGGCAGGGACCATACAGTGAATGTACTTCATTGACTCCAGTATCTGAAAGAGGAGAGTTCAGTTGGTGATTTGGGCGGATTCCTGTTTATATCAACGACAACCTTTAGCTCAAGGCTGTATTTACTGTGAATGTCGCCACTAGGTGGCACAGTGTCAATACATTTGCTGATCCTATTGCAAAGTGGCAAATTTCTATTTTCACAGTTCAAGTTAATCCTACTGATTTGTTTCCTCTGCAAGTTTGGATTTTACTAGCGAGATCATTTGGTGTTAAGTCATAAATACAGATGCTCATTATCTGTGGAGCTTTAGGACCAATTATCAAATTTGTCCTTCCGTAATTGTACTCCACTTTGCTCTAAAACAGTTAGTTTTCCAGCATGCAGTGTATTCTGGGTAGTGATGTCCTCCATTAACCAATTGAACCATTGATCAGATCCCAGTTCGGTTCTGGAGATAAATTGGAAATGCGACACATGCCAGAATAATGAAAGTAAACAGAAGCAAATGTGCTGTGGGTATTGGGCAGGATACCAGGAGCCCATGTGTAATGTTGTAGCTGCTGACTACTTTGGTAAACCTGAGGGTTTTTACAATGAAACATTGTCTTCCATTTTGGGGTTTTTTTAATGTACACTTTGGCATGCGATAAAATAGTTATTACTTTGAGTTCTTTGATAGAAATTCAGGCCTATCTCTGACCTGTAAGCAGTACAAGTATAAAGGCACAAACTGCCAGCATGAAATGCTTTTTCCTAGTTTACCAACAGTATCCGAAGGAATAGTTTATTCCAGAACAAAGAACAACAACAAAGAAGTGCAGGAACAGGCCCTTCGGCCCTCCAAGCCTGTGCTGCTCATCATGCCCCAATTAAACTAAAAAACAAACCTTCTGCCCTTATTTGGTCCGTATCCTTCTATTCCCTCCCTATTCATGTAACCATCCAGATGCCTCTTAAATGTTGCCAATGTACCTGCTTCCACCACCTCTTCAGACAGTGCGATCCTGGCCCTTGCCACTCTACGTGAAAGCCTTCCCTCGCCCATCTGCCTTAAACTTTCCCCCTCTCATCTTGAACCTGTGCTCTCTTGTAATTGAACCTTCTACCCTGGGAAATAGCCTCTGACAGTCCACCCTATCTAGGCCCCTCATAATTTTGGAGATCTCTTTCAGGTCTCCACTCAGCCACCGTCTTTCTAGTGAAAACAATCAAGTTGCTTTAACCTTTCCTCATAGCCAATGCCATCAAGACCAGGTAACATCCTGGTGAAGCTTCTCTGCACTCTCTCCAAAGCTTCCACGTCCTTCTGGTAGTGTGGCGACCAAAACTGCACACAATAATACAAATACACCCTAACAAATGCAGTTTTCTATAGCTGCAACATGGTTTGCCAACTCTTGTACTCCATGCCTCAGCCAATGAAGTCAGGCATGCCATATACCTCCTTACTCTCCTTAGCCACTTGTGCTGCTGCTTCGGGAGCTGTGTATCTGCATGCCCAGATCTGTCTGTATGTCAGTGTTCCTAAGAGGTCTGCCATTTACAGCATAATTAGATACTCCAAAATACATTACTTCGCATTTGTCAGGATTAAACTCCACCTGACATTTGTGCCCAAGTCGCCAAACTATTCTATCGTATCTTTCCACAATCGTCCGCACTATCAGCAACTCCACCAATCTTTGTGTTATCTGCAGACTGACTAATCAGATCACCCACATTTTCCTCCAGATCATTTATATATAACAAGCAACATAGGATCTAAGACTGATCCTTGTGAAACGCCACTAGTTACCTCTCTCCATTCTGAAAAACACCCTTCCACCACTACCCTCTGTCTTCTATGACCAAGCCAGTTTTGTATCCATCCAGCGAGCCCACCCCGAATCCCATGTGATTTTAGTTTTTGTACTAATCTGCCATGTGGAACTTCAACAGTTACCTTACTTAAAGTCTATATAAACTACATCCACAGCCCTTCCCTCATCAATTATCCTTGTCACCTCTTCAAAGAATTCAATCAGATTGGTGAGAATAGCAGAGGATGACTTCGATCCATCAACCTCTGGGTTATGAGCCCAGAACACTTCCACTGCTTCCTTGAGATTACCACATAATCCAACAAAAACAGAAATTGCTGGAAAAACTCTAAGTCTGGCAGCATCTGTGCTGTTTTTGAAGTAAGGATAGGAACCATCTTAGTTGTGGCTCCCCCTGCCCTGGATCCAATGCAATAATCTAAATATGGAGATTGTTTACGCTGGCTCTCATGGCCACTTACTAGGAGTTCCAGCGATACGTGGAACTAGAACCCAAGGCTGGAAAGAGTCCAAAGCCATTGTAAGTTACCTGGTCCAGCACTAGTGTATTAGACAAAGAATTCTGGTTCACGCTGACAACAGTCAAGATTATTTTGGTTAATAATTGAGAGAAAAAAACTTGTCAACTTTGCTGTAATTAAATAAATGGGATGAATCTATTAGATATGAAAACAAAATGATCAGGATGTCACGGTGGCTCAGTGGTTAGGGACCCGAATTCAATGCCAATCTCAGGCAAGTGTCTGTGTCAAGCGTGCATGTTCTCCCTGTGTTCGTTCGTGCTTCCTCCGGGTGCTGTGGTTTCCCCTCTCAATCCAAAGATGTGCAGGTTAAATGAATTGGCCATGGGAAATGCAGTGTTACAGGGATAGAGTAGGTGGGGTAGGTCTGGGTGGGGTGCCTTTTGGGGGGTTGGTGCAGACTCAATGGGTTGAATGGCCTGCTCTCACACTGTTGAGTTCTATGATCACAATATTTTGCCAAATCACCATTGTTGCCCCACCATGATGATCTACCAAGCCCTTGTACTGCAGTGTCATAGTGCATGCCATCCAAGTGCTGCTGTCACTGTACACAGAATGCAGTAATGTCAGTGTTGCATGCACACGTGCTTCCTGTGGCCTGTTGGTGCCAGCCCAAGGCCTGTTTCTGCACTTGCACTGGCAGTCTCTTGCTGCATACAGAGTAATCCCTCCATCATGTCAGTGATCTGTTTTTAGCTCCACTAGGGCTCTATATGACAAGAATGCAGTGGCATACGTATTGTGAGCAAGACCGTGAGGGTGTTGCACCCATTCTAGTGAATGTTTTTGCCTACATAGCTAACATAGGGTTTGAATGTAAGTGATGTAATTCTGTCACAGACACTAACTTCTAAAGAAAAACTTTCAATGGATGTGATTGAAACCTGTATTGTGGCACCATTGTTTAGCAGGTGTTGGCGTCCACTCCGCAGGAAGGAGCTGAAAATCTGAACCTCTTTGCTGAGCCCAGTGTGAAACAGGAGGATTCTGGAAAGAAGCAGCTTTCGAAGGATTCCATTCTGTCACTTTATGGGTCACAGACCCAAGTTCCAACTCAAGGTATAGCGCTAAACCTCTGGCCTCAGTCTTTACTAGGATGGGTCACAGAATCAAAGGATAAGTGGGTATCATTTTGATCCACTGCGCAGACCAGTTTGTTAAATTTGTGCGGTTCTGATGCAGAAACTGAGACCATTCCTGGAGATCCTTGGGATAGCCCTCTTAAGTCAGGAGAGATTAGGACTCAGTGGTTTGAGGATGGTTGACTATTCATAGTAGTGAGCTGGGGTTGCTGAGGATCAGACGGGGGTAATCCCAGTTCCATCAGGCCCACAAATAATGCACTATAAAGTCATCTACCTGTGGTGGAAAAAGCTCCTGCCTGCCTTCCCATGCCGAGTTTCTCAATTCCCAATGCAATAATAGTTCCAATCAAATCTGGCTTTTAGTAGCACTTTGGAAGCTTGATGTAAATCTCATGATGTAAGTGTGGCACCTTTCCAAGATGGAGCACATGCACAGTTGAAATCTGAAGTCACTGATGGCAGGGAAAGTATTTTCCAACGTAAAATCTTTAGTCCACTCCTGACCATTTTTTGGAAAGTTTTAATGTCCACTTCTAGGTATCTTCTGCGCAACACAGAATTCTGTCAGTTCTTTCAGCAGTTATACCTCTTAAATGAGTTTTTAAAAAATTGCTCACTAGGTAAAGGTAAAAGCTAAAGTACCCATAGTCGCAGAGAACCATAAGGCTGCTCTCTCATTAGAGAGAGATGACTGGTGGTGGTTTAACCTGAGGTTACCACATCTTAGGCGAAAGGAGAGGTTGGGAAGGTGGGACTTTCATGTTAACCTCCATTGCTCACTGGGATATAACTTGGCCCTGAGAGTTTGATAAAATATACTCACTATTACGTTACCCTTATGACCATTACCTTTAACAATGGCTCACAGCAAATATGGTGTCTCTAATTTAACTGAAAGAACGACTACGAAATACCAGTGTAGTAGATTTTGTGTGCACTATTATCCCAGACAGGACACCCTTCAGAATGTAACAGGATAGTGAAAACAAAGGGTGCCTTAAACAGGCACTGTAAAATAAATTAAACAACAATCGCCTTTTATGATATTCCAGAATGTAATTGAGAAATCTATGATTTGGAAAATGTTAAAGTCTATTATAAAGATTGTGATAATAGAGCATTTAGAAATGTGCAATCTAATTGTGCCTGACAAATTTATCCCAAGTCTTTAAGGACGTAACAAGTAGGATAAATAAAGGGGAACCGATAGATGTAATATATTAAGATATCCAAAACATGTACAATAAGATACAGCACACTAAATTACTTAAGATGACAGCCCATGGTGGTGCAGTAGTGTATTAGCATGGGTAGGGGATTAGTTAGCTAATATGAGAAGACTCTGGGTAATCCAATGTGGAGGACGGGAAAGATTTGTGGCTGTAAGACCTGCTCCTTTTTTTTTTTGAGGTATTTTAGGTGTTGTAGGTGATTTCCTCAAATTCCAGGAGCAGTCATTACTGTTTTTTTTTAAGCTTTTGCATTGTTTTATAACTTTGGGGAAGAAAATATCAAAACAATGGCACTTTAAAAAGGAGGAAGAGAGAGACAAAGGCAGAGATCACATGGTCAGAGAATGACCCCGACGCTGCTGTTTGACACAGCAGTGAATCTGCACAGCTACTGCCTTTGTTCTTTCAGTTCAAGTGTCTCTGGACTTTGGAATGTGTCCAAGAAAAATTTAACTAACAGCAAAATTAACAGCTGAACTTGGAGGAATCTGTGTGGGAGAGCTCACAGTCTGAGAGAAGTGGAGAGTTTTTAAATCTAACCTTGCTGTAAATCTACAATGGTGAATAGAGTGGGTTCTTTAATTATGTGCTTCATTGAGATTTGTCTCTTGATTAAATTTTAAAAATATAAAATATAGGTGCTAAGTAAGTCTGGATCATTATTATTTAGAGCACTAAGACAGTGCTATTTTCTGGGTCTGTCGATTGTTAAAGAGCAAAGATGGCCTGAAGTAGAGTGATGTGCCCTTCCTGTTGGATGTGGGAGATGAGGGAGAGTTTCCATGTTACTGTTGATCTTGTCTGCAGGAAGTGCCTTTGGTTGCGAATCCTATCAGATTACATGGATCGCAAGGAGCGGTAGCTAGAGTCAACGAGGAGTTTACAGGAGCTAGGGGGAAATGATGAATGACAGTTATAGACACAGTCAGGTTGACCTGGGTTACCTCCCGGGGAGGAAGGTAGGTAGTGCAGGAGTCTGCTGTGGCTGTCCCCATTGCAAACAAGTATGCTGTTTTGGAAATTGTAGGGTGTGATGGACTCTCAGGGGAATGTAGCACAAACAGCCAAGTTTCTGATACCGAGAATGGCTGTAATGTAAAGAGGGATACATCTGGTTCCAAGTGATCGATTGTGATATGGGACTCTCCAGTCAGAGGCAGACACGGACGTTTTTGCAGCCGCTAGCAAGAAATTAGAATGCCTCCCTGGTACCAGGATCAAGGATATCTCGGAGAGGGTGCAGAATGTTCTCCAAGGGGAGGGGGACCAGCAGGATGTCATCATGCACATTGTAACTAACGACATAGGAAGGGAAATGGATGAGATTCTGAAGGGAGAATATAGGAAGTTAGACAGGAATTTAAAAAGGAGGTCCTTTAGGGTAGTAATATCTGTACTGCTCCTGGTGCTATGAGCTATTGAGGGTAGAAATAGGATGATGGAGCATGAGGAATGCATAGCTGAGGAGCTGGTGCAGGGGAGAAGGGTTGACATTTTTGGATAATTACAATCTCTTTGGGGTAGAGGTGTCCTGTATAAGAAAGACGGATTGCACCTGAATTGGAAGGAGACTATAATACTGGCAGGGAGATTTGCTAGAGTTGCTAGTAAGGTGGGGGGGGGGGGGGAGAGAACATGGGACGGGACGGGGTGGGGGGTGGAGGTGGTGGGGGGAGGTTGGGACCCAGGGAGATAGAGAGCAGTCTGAGACTGGTACACGTGAGAAAAGGAGCAAGTCAAATATTCAAGGCAGGCAGGAACAAAACAGAGAACGAGGTAGGACTGATAATTGTACTGCATTTATTTCAATGCAAGGTTAAACAGGAAAGGCAGGTGAACACAGCGCATGGTTAGGAATATGGGATTGGGATATCATAGCATTTACAGAAACATGGCTCAGGGATGGACAGGACTGGCAGCTTAATGTTCCAGAATTCAAATGATATAGGAAGGATAGAAAGGGGGGGGCAAGGGAGGAGGGGTGTGGCGTTTTTGATAAGAGATATCATTATAGTTGTACTTGGGGAGAATATTCCTGGAAATACATCCAGGGAAGTTATTTGGGTAGAAATAAGAAAGGGATTAATCATCTTATTGGGATTGTACTATAGACCCCCAATAGTCAGGGGGAAATTGAGAAACAAATTTGTAAGGAGATCTCTGTTATCTGTAACAATAATAGCATCATTGTTTACTGTAGAGAAGGACATGGAAGATATAGAATGTGGTGGAATAGATGGTGACATCTTGAAAAATGTCCGTATTACAGAGAAAGTAGTGCTGGATGTCTTAAAATATATAAAGGTGAATAAATACCCAGACCTGATTAGATATAGCCTAGAACTCTGTGGGAAGCTAGGGAAGTAATTGCTGGGCCCCTTGCTGAGATATTTGTATCATCGATATAGTCCCAGGTGAGGTGTTGGAAGACTTGGTAGTTGGCTAATGTGGTGCCACTATTTAAGAAAGGTGGTAAGGAAAAGCCAGGGAACGTACAGACCAGTGAGCCTGATGTTGGTGGGAGGCAAATTGTTGGAAGGAATCCTGACGGACAGGATGTACATGTATTTGGAAAGGCAAGGACTGATTAGAGATAGTCAACATGGCTTTGTGCGTTGATTAAGTTTTTTGAAGCAATCCTTTTTGAAAAGGATTGATGAGGGCACAGCGGTGAGCGTGATCAATATCGACTTAAGGCATTCGACAAGGTTCCTCATGGTAGACTAGTTAGATTACATGGAATATAGGGAAAAGAAGCCACTTGCCTGGAGAACTGGCTCAAGGTTAGAAGGCAGGGGGTGATGATGGAGTGTTGCCTTTCAGACTGGAGGTCTGTGACCAGTGGTGTGCCACAAGGATCGGTGCTGGGTCCGCTGTTTTCGTCATTTGTATAAATGATTTGGATGTGAACATAGGAAATTCCTGAAGAAGGGCTTATGCCCGAAACGTCGATTCTCCTGTTCCCTGGATGCTGCCTGACCTGCTGCGCTTTACCAGCAACACATTTTCAGCTCTGATCTCCAGCATCTGCAGACCTCACTTTCTCCTGTATAGTAAGTTTGTAGATTACACTAAAATTGGAGGTGTTGTGGACAGCGAAGAAGGTTACCTCGGAGTACAATGGGATCTTGATCAGGTGGGCCAGTGGGCTGAGGAGTGGCAGATGAAGTTTAATTTAGATAAATGTGAGGTGCTGCATTTTGGAAAGGCAAATCTTAGCAGGATTTATACACTTAATGGTAAGGTCATGGGGAGTGTTGCTGAACAAAGAGACCTTTGAGTGTATGTTCATAGTTCCTTGAAAGTGGAGTTGCAGGTAGATTGGATAGTGAAGACAATGTTTGGTATGCTTGTTTTTATTAGTCAGTGAGTTGAATATGGGAATTGGGGGGGTCATGCTGTAGCTGTACAGGACATTGGTTAGGCCACTTTTGAAATATTCTGTGCAGTTCTGGTCTTCGGCCTATCAGAAAGATGTTGTGAAACTTGAAAGGGTTCAGAAAAGATTTTCAAGGATGTTGCCAGGGTTGGAGGATTTGAGCTACAGGGAGAGGCTGAACAGGTTGGGGCTGTTTTCCTTCGAGTGTTGGAGGCTGAGGAGTGACCTTAGAAGTTTATGAAATGATTAAGGGCATGGATAGGGTAAATAGACGAGGTCTTTTCCCTGGGTTGGAGGAGTCCAGAACTAGAGGGCATAAATGTAGGATGAGAGGGGAAAAAATTAAAAGGCACTCACGTAGATGGTGATGCGCATATGTAATGAGCTGCCAGAAGTGGTGGAGGCTGGTACAATTGCGACTTAAACAAAACATCTGGATGGGTATATGAATAGGAAGGGTTTAGAGGAATATGGCAAATGGGACTAAATTCTGGATGTAGGCTTGCTCACTGAGTTCGAAGGTTCATTTTCAGACATTTTGTCACCATATTAAGTAATATGTTCAGTGAGCCTCTGGACAAAGCACTGCTCGTGTTTCCTGCTTTCTATTTATGTGTCCCAAGGAAACCCAAACATATAAATAAAGCAGGGAAACACGAGCATTGCTTCGGAGGCTTACTGAAGATGTTACCTAGTATGGTGACGAAACGTCTGAAAATGAACTTTCCAGCTCAGCAAGTAAACCTACATCCAGAACCACAACCTGAGCTACAAATCTTCTCAAAACTCGCTAGGACTAAATTCGTTTGGGATATCCGGCCAGCATGGGCGAGTTGGACTGAAGGATCTATTTCCCTGCTGTATATCTCTATGACTATTTTTGAATAAAAGGGGACTTTTCAGGATGACAGCCTGTCATGAGTGGAGTGCCCCGGGGATCATGGCAGGGACCACAATTATTTACAATATTCACGTGACTTGGATGAAAAAAGTGAATGTACTATAGCCATGTTTACAAATAACACACAAATAGATGGCAAGGCAGGTGTTTTAAGATGACAGAATTTACAAGGGGATATAGACAGAAACAAAGAACAGTACAGAAAGAGCAGGCCTTTTGGCCCACTAAGCCTGCGCTAACGCATGATGTCTTTCTAAGCTAAAAATCTTATACCTCCAAGCAGCCTGATTCCCTTTATTCTCTGCCTCTTCATGTATTTGTCAAGCTGCCTCTTCAATTCTGCTATTGTATTCACTGCTGCCGCCATCTCTCTGGCAGCACATTGTGAGCACTTACCTACCCTCTTTGTAAAAGAACTTTGCCTCTCACATCTCCTTTACACTTATCCCTTTTTATCTTAAACCTATGTCTCCTAGTAATCGACATTTCTTGCCACGGAAAAAGCCTTTGACTACCCATGCCCCTCAAACTTTTATAAACTCTTATCAGGCCACCCCCTCAACATTCAAGTTAAAACTATCCAAGTTTGTCCAATCTCACCTCATCACTAATATCCTCCAAACTAGGTGACACCCTGGTGGTGTGGTGACCAGAACTGCACAGAATATTTCAAATGTGGCCAAACTAAAGTTCTATACAGCTCCAAAATAACTTGTCAATTTTGTACTCTATGCTCCAACCGACCTTGTTGACCATCTTGTCCTCTTGTGTTGCCATTTTCAGGGAACTGCAGACCTGTACACCTTGATCTCTCTGTATGTTGATTCCATTTACTATATACTTCCCTCTTGCATTAGATCTCCCCAAATACATCATCTTACATTTGTTCACATTAAACTCCATTTGCCATTTCTCCACCCAAGTATCCAGCCTGTCCATATCTTGCTCCTCTTCTCTAGCAATCCTTCTCGCTATTCACAGCTCCCCCAATTTTTGTGTTGTCCACAAGCTTAGTAATCAGGTCACCTACGTTCTCCTCCAAATAATTTATATATATAACAAACATGCAAGCAACAGTGGTGATCCCTGTGGAACAGTACTGTCACAGATCTGCAATCTGGAAAACACCCTTCTACCGTTAACGCTGTCTTCTATGACTGAGCCAGTCCTGCATCCAGCTTACCATGGAATCCAAAGGATCCGAAAGAACAGGTTAAGTAAATGAGCAGTAACGTAGCAGATGGAATATAATGTCAGGAAATGTAAATTTTGGCAGGAAGAATATAAAAGCTGAATTCTATTTAAATGGGGAAAGGCTGTAGAAATCTGCAGTCCAGGGGGATTTTGCAGGACTAAGTATCACATAAAAAGTAGCATATAAGATCAAGTAATAGGGAAAGCAAATGCAATATTGGCCCTTACTTCAAAGGGAGTGGAGTAAACCAATAGGGAAAGTTTTCTAAAACTATACAAGATGCTAGTCAGACCACAGCTGGAATACTGTGAACAGTTTTGGGTCCCTTTATTCCATTCAAAGATATGTTGGCATTGGAAGTAGTCCAGCAAAAGTTTACTGGGTAAATTCGAGGTACGAAGGGATTTTCTTCTCGAGAGATGTAGAGGATGTTGGGCCTGTACTCATTGGAGTTTCAAAGAATGAGAGGTAGCCATATTGAAACATACAAGATTCTTAGGGACCTAAGCAGGGTAGGTGTGGGATGGTGGTTTCCCCTTACCTAGGACCAGAGGGCATATTCTTCAAAGAAGGGGTCACCCATTTAAGACCAAGATGAGAAGGAATGTCTTCTGAGTCTAATGAATCTCTGGAATTATTTATCACATAGGGTTGTCAAGGCTGAGATAGGTAGCTAGATTTCAAGGATTATAGGGAAACGGCAGGAAAGTGGAGTTGAGGATTATCGTCAGCCATGATCTTAGATGGTGGAGCAAATACGAAGGGCCAAATGGCCTATTTTTGCTTCTCTGTCTTATAGTCTAATGTTCTGTTTGATTTCACCCCCCATCTCAAGATATTAGTAAGCAAATTTAAAGCTCATGGTATCAGAGATAATGTATTGATGTGGATAGGGAACTGATTGGCAGACAGGAATCAGTGGGTTGAAATGCAAGAGTGTGGCAGCGACGAGTTGGGTACCACAGTGTTCAGTGCTGGGACCCCGGCTGTTCACAACATACATTAACAATTTTGCATTTCAACCCACTGGTTCCTGTCTGCCAATCCGTTCCCTATCCACATCAATACATTATCTCTGACACCATGAGCTTTAATTTTGCTTACTAATGTCTTGAGATGGGGGGGTGAAATCAAAGGAATTGAATGCAATATCTCCAAATTTGCAGATGACAGTAAGTTGGGTGACAGTGTGTGCGGTGAGGAGGATGCTAAGAGGCTGCAGGGTGACTTGGATGGGCTGGCTGAGTGGGCAGATACTTAGCAAATGCAATATAATATGGATTAGTGTGAGGTTATGCACTTTGGTAGCAAAAAACAGGCAGGCAGATTATTATCTGAATGGTGGCAGTTTAAGGAAAGGTGGTGTGCAACAAGATTTGGATGTCATGGTGGCACAGGTTGGCATGCAGGTGCACTTGGCAATGAGGAAAGCTAATGGCATACTGGCCTTCATGGTGAGAAGACTTTGAGTATAGGAGTAGGGATGTCTTGCTGCAGTTGTACAAAACGCTTGGTGAGGCAACACCTCATGTTCAGTTTTGGTCTCCTAGCCTGAGGGAGTCCAGCGAAGGTTCACCAAATGGATTCCTGGGATAAAGGAGTGAGATATGAAGAAAGATTGGGTTGACTGGGATTGTACTCTCTGGAATTTAGAAAAATGCTGGGGAGGGGCAACTCACAGAAACATACAAAATCCTGATGGCACTGGATCGAGAAGTTGCAGGGAGAATGTTGGGGAAGTCCAGAACCATGGGTCACTGTCTAAAAATAAGGTGTAAGCCATTCAGGACTGACATGAGGAAGACTTTTTTCACTCAGTTATGAACTTGTGGAATTCTCTACCACAGAAAGCTATTGGGACCAGTTTGTTTGATATATTCAAGAGGGAGCTGGATGTGATCCTTGTGGCTATAGGGATCAAGGAGTATGGAGAGAAAGTGGGATTTGAAATTGCATGATCAGCCATGATCATATTAAATGGTGGTGCAGGTTCGAAGGGCCGAATGGCTGACTCCTGCACCTATTTTCTATTTTCCTTTCACCCAACAATGAGGCTGAAATTTCGCACCAGCCTTTCATCCTGTCTCCAGTTCTATGTATTTTCACTGATAATCTTCGCAGAGTGCTTTGTTAACTTGAGCTTTGATAGCATTTAATGGTGTGAATGGCGCAGCCTCCTTAACATCTGTGCTGCACGATGTGCTGTGAGTTGCGTTGTGACAGTTTGAGGCCATGTTGATTCAGTGTAGGATTCATGGTGTAAAGTTTTTGTTAGTGAGTCAGGTGGTGATTAGATACAACAGACTGCTTCAGAAATCTGTTCCTCCTTGATGCTGAAGGAGATTTATTTAAACTCACAAATGTACAACACAGTTGGCTTGGTTCTTTGAAAACGTGGGTGTGCTTAGTCTCAGGTGCCTGCATTTTTCTGTTACCATATATGTTTTCCACTTCAAGTACTTGTCCAGTTCCCTTTTAAAATTGTTTATGGATTCAGCTTCCACCATCTGTGCAGATCAAATGTTTTCGAAGCTAACAACTCTTGAGTGAAAATATGTCTCCTTACCTCCCCTCCGTGTTCTTTTAAAGTCAGGGATCAAATTGACTGAAATTTTTGGATTATATATCTTCATTCACTGAATTGTTAGATCAGATTTTAGAGAGAGAACAGTTAATACACAACAACTAAACTCAGAACTTGCAATTGGTTAAGGACTGTACAGATCTAGACATGGATTGTTTGAACTTGCAAGCAAGTGATGTTCTGATCCCGACACGACAGACGCCAGAAGTGGTCCTCCCAAGGTTATGTCTCGTACAAATAAACACTGTCATTTATAATGCACTGTCTTTCCATAATTTTCCTCCCACAGTACATGACACTCCTCTCAGAGAGCGCCAACTTCCACATTTCTACCAACTTTGCCAACTTTCTAAGTGTTTTTAATTTATCTTGGGGCATTAGTGTTACTGGCAAGCCTGGCATTTATTGCCCTGGGCAGCTGGTGGTGGGCCTGTCCCTGAACTATAGCTGAAAACAGTTTGTTGCAGATTTCCAATTTGTTTCAGAGGGCGCTCAAAAGTCAGCCATATATAGGGCAGACTGGAGAGCAGGCTTCCATTCCTCAAGGGCTTCAATGAACCAGTTAAAATTTATAACAATCACAGTGACTTTTACGAAGGCTTTTATTTCTATTTAATTGAATTGAAGAGCTGAGGTGGGTTTTGAACTCCCGATTCAGTAGACTTTTGGTCCAGGCCTCTAGGTTCCGAATTCATTCCGGTAAACATTACTTTTTCATACCTAACTGAAATATATAATCTCTTAAGGAATTTACACATGGTGAGCTTTCTGATATCAACAGTTCCACTTGTTTTGTGATCTTACCTATTCACTATGTTTCAGTCAGTCGAGTTGCCTTGAGCCCAACTGTTCCTGACTGATATTCATATGTGAACAGTCCCACTGTCATATTTGCTAAAGATAGATTTCTTCCACTATCTTGTGTATTTATCAAAGCACCATACCTTTGCAGCACTATCAATTTGTAATCAATACAAGTTAGGAATGATTATGGCATTTGTGAGGCTTTGAAGGTTTTGTGGTTTGACACCATATGACCTATATGAGGCAACACCAAGTTATCATACCTGAAGCTGAGTCCTGGTTTAACCGTTTATCTGAAAACCTCGAGACCAACTGTTTTCTGGTTGTTGGATACAAGGCAGTAAACAGGTTTGTGCAGTTTTAACCACCAATTCTAACTTGGCAAATAGGTTTAAAGTCAAGGTCACAGTATCTGCTGGTATTTCAGGGACATTTCCAGTTCTTCTGATTCTGTTGGGAAATCTTTGTCACTTTGCTTAATGAATCCATTAAATAATTCTGAATTTTTAATAATCCATTAAATATTAATTAATTTACTTCCAATTAAGTAATGGTTATTAGTTTCTGTACTGGCTGCACTTAACTATTATCGATCTCATTGTATGCGTAAATGTATACATAACATTCCCAGAAGAGAGGAATCAGGCACAAAGCAATCTCCAAATCACTTGCATTTACCAAAATGCATTTCGGTCCACCATCAGTCTGTTGGAAATAACTGCTTAACCTGAACAAACCTAAAAGCAATGTTTATCTTTCCCCAGGGACCAGACGGACCTGTAGACCTGCTGAGTTTGGGCTCTTTGTGGTAAAAAAAAAATCTTGGCTTTTAGATTTATTCGGGTTTATTTGGGCTGAGCGAAGTTGTTTTTCCAAAGGGCCAAAACTCAGGATGTCTACAGATCCATTTGGGTCCATTTTCAAAAAGGTCTTCAGTTTTTAATCTCCTTGGTTTTCAGATCGGATCTGTACTGTCTTTCACATGATTTTGCATTTCTATTGTTTTCTATTTAATGTGATCTCTAGCATTTGCAGCTTATGCTTCAACTACATTTCATGTTTTTCAAGAGTCTGGAGATGTCACTTAAATTTGCATATGCGTTCTTTGTAATCCTGCATAACAGAAGCTGGCACAATGAACCCATTTAAAAAGCAAAGAAATGACTGGTCTCTCTCTCTTTTTTACAGGCACAATGTTTATGGCTTCTGCACAGGTGCCCTACGCTCCCTGTATGCCATCTGGTTACACCAATTTCCCACCTGTGGGTAGTGCAGTAACACCAGCTGGCGGCATGCTGAGTAATGTAGGGCAGTCAATGGGCATGATGGCCCCAGTGGCAATACCAGGAGGATATGTAGGTGGTGTACAAGCTAGAGTAATGGGCATGCCCAGTGGGATGATGGCACAACAGGGAGCCTACATGGGTGGATTGGCCATGCCTCAGCCGGTATACGGGGCACAACAGGCACAGCAGCTACAATGGAACATCACCCAGGTAAGCAGCATTCCTGCATGCAATTCAATGTCTTAGCACAGTATTCACAGCATTCTCGGGTGTATGGTAACCTGGGCAAACCTGCTACAATAGGCCCCTCAGGATGTTGTTCAAGAGGGAATTGCAACTCTCAGTCAAATATCCATCCGTAATCTATGCTGGGGATAGATATGGATGGATATTGCTTGACATTTTCTTTCTCTCTAACCTGTTTGTTTCAATGCATGCCACTTTTATATGTTTTGGCCATGGACACATGGCATCATAATGTGAAGACCTCATGAACTGTCTGCATAGTACCTAGCAATTTCTCTGTGAGTGTGTAGAGTTAGTGGACCATTTTTTAGCTCCAGTATGACAATGACTTCCTGGACCACTTCACAGAGCAGTAATGGGCCAATCACAATTATGTGGGATATACTGATCAGATCAGATCAGATAAGGGTTGTAAATGTTCTTCCCTAAAGGACATGATTAAATGGGTTGAGTTTTCATAACAATCCCAACAACCTCAAGCTCACGTCTACAGATCGATCCATTCAGTTTTGAACAATGGACAAGAGAAGGGGGATCTGATTTGAAGTGTACATTGACAGGAGCAGGGAGAGCGACTGACTATTGTACAATAATCATTGTGTCCCACCTCCTCCTGGGTGGTTTCCAGCAAGAATCAAGTCATATTCAGCTCTTGGCAAAGGAACTAGAGGAAGATGAAATTTGTTTTTATGTATTGAGTTGTTATGATTCAGAATGAAGTCTTGAAAGGATAGCAGAAACCAATTTATTGGCAACTTTATGCAGATTGGATAAATATTTTGATCATATATATAAATTTGCAGGTCTTTAGAAATTGAGCAGTAAAATGGGACTAATTGCTTTGTTCTTTCAAAAAGCTAGCAAGCATGATGGGCTGAATGGTCTACTGCACTGTAAGATTCTATGATTGAGGAGGCAGAGCTGGCTGAGATTGGCACTTGTATTGTCATGATGTCAGTTAGTGGTACCTCTGGGCAAGTTAGGTCCCAGAATGAAACCAGGCTTGATGGATCATGTGCTTAATTTTTGTTGTTGATTACAGTGGTGGTCAGTCACAGAAATTCACAAAAGGTTGCAGATGTTTAACTCAACAAGTTCATTACTCAAAAGAAATTATGTATAAAAGGCAATTTAGAAAGGTCATAACACAGACAGCAAAATAAAATTTGTTTGTTTCCCAGCTATATACTTTAATAGATAATGAAATCTTAAATATCATTCCTAAGTTGACTCTTTAATTCCTTATTTAATCGAATCTTCTTGGATCGCCTGTTGAGACAACTGCTTTCCCAGCCTGCTGGCATTAATCTCTTTGCAATTCTCATGGACTGAACCCATTTACAGTTATGATAGCATAGGCACATTCAACATGAAGATTTGACAAATTAAATCTCTCCTGCTAAGAGAAAACTATTCATTGAACTGAGACTTGACTCCCTGTCAGGTGGAAGCTGTATTCCTTTCTGAACTGAACTCCTGAATTGTAGTCAGAATTAAACCTAGTGATTGGACTCTGATCTGTCAGAAACACAGGAGAATAAATGTTAACATGACAGTGGTCCAGCCAGGCACTTGACTGAGTTGCACGCCTTCCTGGAAGTTACATTGTTAGGGTACTGTTCCAAATTACTTTCTGACCTCTGTTTTTAAAAAAAATTGTCTTCACAAAACTGAAACCATGTGCCTGCCTCTATGTTTAAGTTCCAAATTCTGTGATGTTATATATTATTCATCTTCTATCATAATCTTCTGGTTGGAAAGATTATACGCTGAGTGCCACATGCACCTCTGTAGAAATCCATTTGTGTCTTTCACTTAAAAAGGAATTTGTGTTCAGACCGACTTGAGGAAAGGGCGCTGCTTCTCAAGCCCCCTCTGTCAGGATAACTACAAAGGTCAATGATTTATTTGAAATATGCAAAGTCCCTAGTTTATTGTTTGATGGAATGAGGTTAACAAAAATCATTTTTCAGGTTCCTGCACTCAACAAGAACTAATGTTTATTACACAAATAAATTCTCGCCACAGGTAAACAACTATGAACTATCAAAATATAACTCTACTAGTTGAAAGTCGTTAACGGTTGTTCATCTGTTGACTGGCACTGATTCCCTTTTAAACCTCTGTACAATCGGACAACATCACAGCATTGACATTATGGTGGAGGGGGAAAAATCTGAGAAACACAGTTTAATAGCATCTGACCATTGAGTTCAATGAGATGTTCATTTTGCTTCCCAAGACCTTGTGTTGTTTGATTTGCTTTCACCAGATGCTTTACAAGAGACCCAGGATAATTGGTACACTCATTACAAAGTCTCTTAGTTACAGTTAAAGGCAGCAGTTTATAGGAACTGGTGGGAGAAAATGACCACCTTTCTTCAGGCTTCAAATACTTTTACTGCAGAAAAATTGACAGAGTCTATTCTTCCAGAAGGCTGGAGGCTTCTTGCCATTTATTGCCATGGAGGAAATTGAAGAGATGTCCTCAAGCTGATCACTTCCTACATCTGATCACATTTACACAAACCAATCAGCGACCTCTTGTCAGTTGAATTATGCTTTGTATCCACCCCTGTGCTGTGCTGTCTTGTCTCACTTCCCCCATAGCTTGCAAAGCAGCAGTGTAAACAATGTGTTCCAGTAATTTATTTTCAAAAGCACAGTAATTCTTTCCCAAATCCTTGGTTTTAAAACAGTCCACTCCAATTTCGGTCCACAATCTAGTAAGAAAAATAAAAGGATGCAGTCTTTACAAATGGTCTTCTATTCCTTTGACGGACCAGCAGCTGGGACCGTTCCATTTCTTGAAGTTCAGCTCCCCATCAAAGATTACACCTGAAATTACCAATTTAATATACATCTGTTACATCAAAATTCTATCCTTCGTGTTGATTTGTCAGCCCTATCTGGTCCCAATTCAGCCTGTCCTTCAGTTCATTTGTGTGTCTGAGTAAAGACTGAATGTAAAGATCATACCCAGTGCCTCACTTGACTTTGTTTAATTTCAGATGACTCAGCAGATGGCAGGAATGAATTTCTATGGTGCCAATGGGATGGTGAATTATGGACAATCATCAGTTCCCATGGGAGCGGGAGCAGCTCCAGCAACTGGGCAATCTCTGGGCACCCAGATGTGGAAATAACTGGACCAGAAGTAAACAAGGAATGACAATCGCTCTGTGTTTCAGAACCATGGCTTCTTCTCTACTTCAGCCAGTTTGCTGTGTGCGATCTCAACTCCATTTTTGCCTGTAGATCCTTCACAGACTTGGCGAGAAATTCACCATCAAAACAGCAGCCATCATTACCAAAGTCAATTTTTAAAACCAATATTTTTTTCCCAAAGGTGGATTCTTTGGGAGCGTGTTCCTTCAAACAAAGTGTGGGAGGGGTGTGTGATCTTTGCTCAGTGCAACTTTAGCCACTTGTAATTGTTTAAATCTGTTTGCCATTCAGTTTGTGACCCAATAGCAACACATCCCACCATGCCTTGTTATTAGTGCTGATTTACAATTGATATATAGGGCTCTGAGAGAAATGATCAGGAGACAGCTATTCAGTTTGTGACGAGCATGATAATAATGCAAAGGATAATTATAATTACTCATGTCTTGTTAATCAGCCTGAACTTTGTTAAACAGGATGCAAATGTATGAACCGAAGCATATATGTGCCTCACCTATAACACAGGCCTCCTTCAACTGGGTTAAAAACCTTTGGTAAACGCACACCTCTTAAAGCTGTCTTATTAGGTTAATTGTTTGGCTGATAACCATTACGTAACTGGTATTGTTTACAGTAATTTATATAGTGCTGCTACATTAACAGTTCATCTGTTGATTGGCACTGATTCCATATTTAAATTGTAACAGCTAGTTTGGAATTTAGTTACAGATTAGCAAATCTTAGTTGGAGGAATAAGACAGCACACAGGAAATTGAGAACTTTCTTATTCCATAATTTGTGACCAATATTATCTAGCACAAGGTCCAAACGGGTTAGCTAAGACTTGACCCTCTGCCTCTCTGAGGGTGAAATGTCTTGCTCAGTACAAAACCTATCAGCTCACTCATTAGCCAATTAATCTCATCACAGGTCTGCTTTTAAACTGCAAACAAAGTTGTTTTTAAGTGGAGCTCAGTGCATTTTTGTGAGAATGTTGAATAATAACAGAGGAAGATCAAGAGTGGAGAGATCTGCCAGTGTTTGAGATTGGTATTCATGGATTGTGGATACAGGGCTTCAAGGCTAGAATGAGGTAGAGAGGGATAACATTCGCATACTTCCTTGGTCAAATTACTTACTTTGTTAATCTTAGGTCGGTGGTCTATTTAAGCTATTTGCATTTTAGCAGATTGGCTCTTTGGTTGAGGGAAAAGTTTAAATGCACAAATTTGATTCTGTTTCTTCCATCTTGTAGGTGGCTGAAGACAGAGGACTCAAGGTGGTGTTCTTGGTTGGTATACTGAGCCTGGGTTGACATGCACAGCACATACTTGAATTATCAACACCTGACATTGTGTGTGGAAGGGAGGAAGCACAGTGTTCACCGCAGGGTCAACACTTGATGATTTTCCCTGCAGTCACAAATCTATATCCCATTCTTCTCTCCTGACAATCTCCCTCTCTCAAACTATGAGTGTTAGACCACGCGCTAGCACTGATCTGAGTTTAATTGTACAAAAGAAGTAGCTAGTTTGAAAGACTTTGAACAGATACTGTGAAACAACTGGAAGCAGAATATGGGGAATGGCATGTGGGAAGTAAAGCACCACACATCTGTGCGATTGTCTGATCACCTGTAGCCAGTTTGAATGGAGAGTGCCCTTTGATTTCTTGTGTTTGGTTTTTATTTTTTTGTGTGTTGGGAAAAGATAGAATTCCTTTTGCACTTAACAATTACTTTGCTGCTTTAACTAACTTCCAAAAGTGTTAAGGAGGAATGCTGGGCAGTAAAGAGACCTGATCCACTAAAGCACACCTCATGGGATTTCTCACGAGTTCGCTAATTAGATTTGGGGCAAATGTCACGTTTACAATTTTAGAAATATTGGTTTTTGCTGGGTCATTACACCTGAATAGGGAATTCTAAAAATGTAATATTTTTAACTCTCTGTTTATAGCATATATACCAGAACGTTATGATCTGTAGTTAAAGTTGTAAGTAGATTAGGGCAGTTGTCTAAGGAACTGGTGAACGAGAGCTGGCTGGTGGAGCTCAGCTTTGGATTTTCAATTTTTTTTACAAAACTGACTCACTAAAGGCAAGTGGAGTGAACCTTTGCAGTCCAGTTAGTCAAACTGTAACAGTTTGGAATCTACATAGTCCTAAAGGATATTAAGTGATTTGAAACACAGCAAAAACTTCCAAATGCATTGGCTTTTGTGATGCAGACCCCATTTAGGTTTGCTCTAAGTCTGAAAAAATTCAGGAAATATTACCCTTACATAATCTGAATTGTTGTTTGGCAATATTTGAATCATTTAATAACCTAGTACAGAATAATTGGAAACTCAAAACTCAACTGATGATCGGCTGTGTGTTTCTCTGCTTCTAATTTCTGATTAACTAACGTGTAAATGTTGGACTCAGGGTTTCAGGTCAAAAGGAAATGTAAAATTGGCAAGGATCTGCCGTGAAAATGCCTATACTTAGAGCTGTGAATGAGAATACTGTTTACAGAATGCAATGTTTATCTTGTACTGAAGTAGTATGATTATCAGTTGAATTCTCCCTATAGCATTTCCGCATGTAATTCCCAGCGGTGAGTGGTTGCCTCTGTTTTTGGTACTGTAATTTTGGTGGTAGGTCTTTGGATTTCACAAAAGTCACTGTTTACTATCTCTCATATTGATGTTCTCTCCATTTGGTTTTAGTTCAGCAGTCGGCAGTACTTGTGGAGTGTAATGAACTGTGTAATTGTTTTGATTTCCCCAATTCCAGAGTAGACTGCTGTGTGGGGCGTGTGACCTCTGCTCTGTGGGTCTGTTTCTCTCCCTGCTTCATGCTGCATCAAGAGTTGAATCCCTGCCCTCTTTGCCCCTTGGGCTGATAGTGTAGTCTGGACCCCGTTTTCTATGTTCGCTGAATTGAGCAAGTGGTCTGAGTTCATTCTTCTATCTGGTCATAAAAAGGTGCATTCAAACTGCAGTTATTTCCAAATTCAAAGCCACTTTTATGTAGATGCAGGTCTTCTGTGTGTTTGTGTGTGAGAGAAAGCTCACTTTCATAAGTTCTCCCAAGTTTTCTCCTTTGAATCGACTGTGTAATTCCTGAGGGAGATTGACAGATGTTGGTATTCCCCACAATCTGGATTGAAATGGCATTGATATAAAAGAGGTTTATGTACTGTCCTGTTAATGACTGAATGTTCACTTGCATCCGTGATGAAGTAGGGCAGGGAATTAAAATCCTTGTCTTCTGGGTATTGGTGATGTTCAGGAGAGGTTCTAGATGAAGCTTTAATGTTTGGATGAAACTTTAATGTGTTATTTAGAGATATATGAATATATTAATATAAAGCTGATGTGTGCTATTTTTATGAGGCTTTTTTATATAAAACAAATTCCTGTATATTAACAGTGCTGCAAAAAATTAATACCATTTATATATCTTAGGAAGGTCAACTTGTGTGGCCAGTAAAGAGAGATTATACAATACCAATTTTCAATGCACAATTGAGACAGTACTCCAAATAAGTAAAATGGCAATTGCGCTTTAAGCTAAAGAGAGAATAATAGTTATACAGAGCTCAGGGGGTAAAAGGCATTATTTTGTTATAGTTAACTTTGGCACGATGGTTTGTACCACACACATCTCACATGGTGGCTGATTAAGGTATGCAGGTTTTTTGGGGGGCATGTGGCCCTATCCAAAAATACTCACTCATTTATGTTACTGGAATATAAAGGGTAACTTTGTGTTAGATTGGAAATTGAAAATTATTTTTAGAATACACAAGTTGTGTTTTTTGAACTCTACCCTTTTCTGCTTGCTGTTCTGCGAGTTTCCTGTTCATTGATTGGAAGAATGGTCCAGATACTTGCAGCAATGTTTGTTCCCAGAGTCAGTTCTGTCAAGATGGGTCAGAGATCGTTTTTTTTTTAAAAGGGTCATGGGTTGACTGGTTTAAGACCAAGGGACATGAACTTTGAACCGCTGTGCTGTTTTCATTTCCAGCCTCACCATCACTTGGCTGCTAACTGCCATTGCCACAGACTGCTTTGTCTGCAATCAATTCTGAACCATTATGAAGCTCAATGTTATTCCTGTGCAGTGGCACTCATCCAAAACCATTTTAATCTTTTGATATTGTTTGTCTACTGAATTGCTTGGGACCAACTCAATATTCAGCGTGAGGCAAAGTGTTACTTTGTGCTCCCCATCATACACTCTGATTTAACTGAGAATTTGCTATGCTGTTAGTGCACAATTCCATTCTTCATTGTAAGCATGGCCAGCAATGGAATAACCTATCTGTGAATGTTTCCATATTCTGGTTTTCTGCTTCCAGCTCTGTCCTGTACAATATAAATAAATATATTCTCATTGTAATATAAAGCTTGAGGGGAAATGGAAAATAAAGATTTTATTAAAGTTTTACTTTGTATACTGAAAGGAGCTGTGTTTTATTTGAAATGTCTCACGACTCATTCCATGTGTTAGACACTTTCCCATTATTGAAACATTTTTTTCTTTTGTGAGATGAGGGCATCATTGACAAGGCCAGCTTTTGTTGTCCATCCTGAATTGCCCTGAGAACTGAACAGTTTGCTCAGCATGTTGTACTGTTCTGTGGTTGTGGTTATAGAGTCACATAATGCCATACCAGGTAAGGACAGCAGATTTCTTTCCTTAAAGGACCCTGGTGAATCAGATGGGTTTTTACCACAATCACTGAGGTGAGCATTCAATTCTAAACTCTCTCTTAAATAATTGAATTGAGCTTCTCCTGGCTGGCATCATAGGATTTGAGCATGTATCCATAAGAACCAAGAACAGGAGTCGGCCATCTGGCCCTTCCAGCCTGCTCCCCCATTCAATAAGATCATGGCTGATCTTTTTGTGCCCTCAGCTCCACTTACCCGCCCTCTCACTATAACCCTTAATTCCTTTAGTGTTCAAAAAATTATCTATCTTAACTTTAAAAACATTTACTAAGGAAGCCTCAACCACTTCACTTGACAGGGAATTCCAGATTCACAACCCTCTGGGTGAAGAAGTTCCATCTCAATTCAGTCCAAAATCTGTTCACCCTAATTTTGAGGCTGTGTCCAGTTCTCCCAGTTCCATCCACCAGTGGAAACATCTTGTCTACATCTATCTTATCTATTCCCTTCATAATTTTCTATGTTTGTTTCTACAAGATCTCACTCATTCTTCTAAATTCCAATTTCAGTCTCTCCTCTTAAGTCAACACCCTCAACTCCAGAATCAACCCAGTGAACCTCCTCTGCACCCCTTGAAGGATCCCAAGCTGGAAGATCAACCACACAGCATCAATGTCACCAATATTCTTATCTTCCCCAATTCCCACAACTCATCCCAGATCCAACCATCCAACTTGGCTCCACCTTCTTGACCTGCCCATCTTCCTTTCCACTTATTTGCTCCATCACCCTCTCTAATCTATCACTATCACCCCCACCTGCATCTACCTGCTACCTTCGCCCCCACCTCCACATTTAGCTCTCAGCCACCTTGTTTCCCCCCCACCCCCCAAAACAATCCTGATGAAGGGCTTATACCTGAAATGTCTAGTCTCCTGCTTCTCAGATACTGTCTGACCTGCTGTGCTTTTCTAGTGCCACACTTTTCACTACTGGTATCCTAGGGTTTAGATAGACTTGCAATGCTATTAGGGAGGGGGTTTAAACCTTTTGATCTAGAGATAATGAAGAAATGGTCAAATCAGGATAGTAAATGACTTGATGGGGAACTTGCAGGTGGTAGTGTTCCCATGTATCTGGTGCTCTTCCCCTTCTAGATGGAAGTAGATGTGGGTTTGGAAAGTGCTACTAAGGAGCCTTAGTGAATTTCTGCAGTGCATCTTCTAGCTGGTGGCAGGCGTAGATGCTTGTGGATGTGGTGGCAGTTAGATGGGCTGCTCTGTCCTGGATGGTGTTGAACTTCTTGAGTGTTATTAACACTGCACTCATCCAGGCAAGTGGGGAGTATTCCATCACAGGCAAAATCGACGTTTCGGGAACGTCGATTTTGCCTGTCCTCGGATGCTGCCTGAATTGCTGTGCTCTTCCAGCACCACTAATCCAGAATCTGGTTTCCAGCATCTGCAGTCATTGTTTTTACCTAGTATTCCATCACACTCCTGACTTGAGCCTTGTAGATGGTAGACAGGTTTGGGGAGTCAGGAGTTGAGTTACCTAACTGCAGGATTCCTAGACTCTGCCCTGCTCTTGTAGCAGTATTTATATGGCTCGCCCAGTTCAATTTCTGGTCAAGGTGGCCTCAAGGCTGTTAAAAATGGTGTATTTGGCAATAGTAATGACAATAAATGTGAAGGGGAATGGTTAAATCCTCATGAAAACAGATCATTGTGTGATATGAATATTACTTGGCACCTATAAACCTAAGCCCAGATATTGTCCAGGTCTTGAATGTGAACAAGGACTGCTTCTGTATCTGAGGAATCTAGAATGCACTGTCTGTGAAGGTAGTGGAAGCTGGCAACCTTACAGCCTTTAAAAATATTTTGATGAACACTTCAAATATAACATTAAAGGATATGGGGAGTGCAGGAAATTGGGATTGGTGCACCTTTAGTGGTAGTTATGTCAGTGCAGACTGGATGGGCCAAAGGGCTGCATGAATCAGTGTGTGAATGGTGCTGAACATACTGCAATCATCAGTGACTATCTGCACTCTGACCTAATGATGGAGGAAAGACTATTAATGGAGCAAATGAAGATGGTTGGGCCCCAGACCCTAGATATTTTCTAACCATCTTGTTTAGAAATGTTGTTATGCACCTCTGGAGCAGGGGGGACTTGAACCTAGGCTTCCTGGCTTAGAGGTAGGGACACTACAACTGCACCACAAGAGATGAGGAACTGCTACAGAAATGCCCTGGAGCGGAGATGACCAACCTCCAACTATCACAACTATCCCCTTTTGTGCCAAGTTTAGACTCTGGCCAGTGGAGACTTTTTCAATTGCCACTGACTCCAGTTTTACTCAGGTTCCTTAATATCACACACAGTCAAATACAGCCTTGATGTCACACTTACCTTATCTCTGTGTATCTTTCATGTATGTATGGCCTCTCCTGAGATCACTCACATGTAACTTAAGACGTGCAAGGCAGTAGTACCATGGCCTGTTTGAGGTGACTGCTGAGGTGCTGTTGTGAACTGATGCCAGCTCAGTTTTGCTGCTGTTAGGAAGGGGTATAGGGATGGGAGTACTTGTATCCTGATTAATAATGATTTCCTTTCAATTAGGTTATCTCAAGGTCAGCTGGGAAGCTGTGCTGCAGTGTCATTAGACTAGTACAGATGGTTCCACTACATTGTGCATTTTGTTAACACTAATTCGCTGTAACACAATTAACAAATTGGGGAGACTGTTTCTACAGTGCAAACTTTTAAAATGTGTGTTGGCTGCAACATGATTATATTGCCAACACTTTAGGCATTGTTTCTAAAGCGTGATTTTTCTATAATATGGGGTTGCACAAGTATGTAACCAGTGTGTGATAGAAGAACTACCTGTAATGTTATTAGACGAGTAATTTAGAGGCCTTAATGTTTCAGGAACATGGATGTGAATCTGAGTGTGGCAAATAATGTAATGTGAATTCAATTAAAAGAAAATCTGGAATTCAAAGCTAGCAAACATAGATTTTATTAATCAATCTGGTTCACTAATGTACTTTAATAGAATGAAATCTACCACTATTACCTACTCTGGCCTACATGTGACTCCAGACCCACAGCAATATGGCTGATTCTCGACTGGCCTCTGAAATGGCCTTGCAAGCACCTCAATTCCAGGGCAATAATGATAGGCACGGAATTCCTGAAGAAGGGCTTATGCCCGAAACGTCGATTCTCCTGTTCCCTGGATGCTGCCTGACCTGCTGCGCTTTTCCAGCAACACATTTCCAGCTCTAATCTCCAGCATCTGCAGACCTCACTTTCTCCTCAATAATGATAGGCAATAAACAGTAGCCCATCCAGTGTGCTTGTCGCACACACACATACGCACACCTTAAACAAGGAAACTAGCAGGCACTGTTTGTGGTTGAGATTTCATAATTCCAAATCTTAATATCTATTTATGACAAACCTTTGTGCATTTTCCAGTCTCCTATTTAATGGGAAAACAATTACACAAGGAAATTTTAACAATTTGAATAAAAATGTCCATAAGCCAACTTTTTGCTGAAACATCCACCGTCTCAGAAATATCCACTTTTGTGCAGGAGCCACAACCTTTTTTTTCCCCCCATTCGTACATGGGATGTGGGATCACTAATTAGGTCAGTGTTTCCTGCCCATCACCAATTGTCCTGGAGAAGGTGTTGGTTAGCTGTCATATAAACAAAAAAAAATCTTTGCTCACTCACCAATGATTAACCTCTGGCCTTTGAATATGGTGGCCTTAAACTGATGGAGCTTTACTCTGGTAGAAGAATGCTGAAAACCGTTGTCATGAAACAGAATTAACCAATTGGCATTTACTCCACAGGAGATCTGCTGCACTATGTTTGCTCTAGCAATGTATGTCGTGTGTTTATGTATTAAGAAAGAAAATCTACCTTAATTTAGAAATTAAGATTGGAAAAGCCAGGCCTTCTCACTTATTGTATAATCATTTTATCATTAATGTAAATTGTAATTTATTAAGTTTCTGGACAATTTAGCTCTGAGCATTTCAACAGAATGCTAAATCTTTGAATAGTTAGAGGAAGCAGCACCTTGAGTGAATCAGCCAATTGCTGGGGCCTATAACCTACATAGCTGGCATCTTACTGGCACTGAAATTGCTCCCACACATGGCATGTTAGATACAGAGGGTTTGTATGCTGTTAGCTCACCAAGAGGGACCAGTGCAGAGGCATCAATGAATCATTGCATCAGTGAAGATGGCTTCTGCATTTCTCAAGCAGGTGCCTTGAATTTCAAAAGTTTAACTTTTGTTTTTATTCATTCAAGGGACACGTCCTTTGATGGTTAGCCATTCATGTGATGTAGAAACCTCCACAATGCTGTTTGAAAGAGATTGTAACACTTTTGTGAATTTGTGAGATGTGGAAGGTATTGGCTTCCAGTGTGTCAGCAGTGGCCCTGCAGATGAATTCCAGGATATTGACCTGGTGATAGTGAAGGAACATTGATACATTTGCAAGGCATGATTGTGTGTAACTGAGAAGGAAATTTGCAGAGGGTGATGTTCTTATTCATCTGGAACTGTTCCAACGTAATCTATTCCTGCTATTTTCATTGGGGTTGTCTGCAGAAAGCTGGGTTCTTGCTGTGTTTTGTTGTTAAAAGGCAGTTTAGCTGTGGATTCTAGCACATGCGAGCATGCTTCTCAGCAGCTTTATCCCACCCCTCACAATGATATTACCAAGTTGCACAGAACCCTAGGAATAGGTGATCCATTTTTCTATGTTCAGGGTACAGGATGTGATACAAAAGAACCTAAATGTGACAGACAAATAAAGGGTCGAACTAAAATAGCCAAAGTGGTTTAAGGTTCAAGGTTGTCTGGAGTAATGCAAGTATTCTCCCTGGAGAATGAACAGGCTTTTGTTGCCGATATTTTAATAGTTGATCTTTATAAGTCCATGCAAGTACAAGCTGTGTCTGTGTCATCACTTTCTTATTAAATTTGCTAGGTTTTTTTTACAAAATTACCATGTGCATTCTTATCATCTGCAGATTCCTGCTGCTTATAAACAACATGAACAATTACAATAGTAGACAGGTACAGTGAAGCCTGGAAAGGCCACAGGTATAAAATGGTTCAACAGCACAAGTAGAAAAATGACCATTCCCTTTGAGACAGAATCCAACTTTTCAAA